>NC_141065.1:16042971-16060471 GCF_041138505.1 Cibotium barometz | reverse complement strand
ATGAGGTGGGTATGGTACGCGCCTCGAAAGACTCGTATTTTTTAGAGACGTTAGAGGTGTCTGTTTTTATATATATATATATATATATAGTGAAAGTTTTGAGAGAGAGAGAGAGAGAGAGAGAGAGAGAGAGAGAGACTAGAGTGTGTATGTATGAGCCTTGAGGGAGGGAGGGAGAAAGAAAGAAAGAAAGATTTTATTAACGTCTTCCAAAAGACCGAACTCGGCCTATGAGACAAATTAGTGTACTTGTGTGGGGTATCCTCTGTCATCCCAACAAAATGAAAAAGTACTGAACTAAAAAGTTGAATCCGGGTGTGCAATAAGTACAATGAGTGGGGGAGGGGACGGAGCTCTACTACTAGGAGAATGCAAAGCTATATGCATGGAGTATACACTCATGATATGCAACCTAGCTAGCTCCATCCTGTACCATATTGGGGGTATAAAATGGTATACATCAATGAAGGGGGTGTCCACAGCTCCCTGAAGAACATGCCTGGGTCTGCTCTCTGAAGCGAGCTAGTCGCTCTGCACCCTCTCTGTGAAATTGAGCTCTGATCTCTGTCCTCTCTCTCTGGTATAGGCGTAGTGTCCGAAAGCCAGGTGTCCTCTGTCTCTTGCGGGCGCTCTGAGTGTCTCTGCTCTCTGGAGAGTAATTCCCTACTGTGTAGGGGCTGGGAGTGGGGTGGATCTTTGAAAAAATGTAGTAATCTATGTCTGTCGTCCCCCCCTGTGGAGCTGTCTGAGCCTGTAATGATGTCTCTCTGTGACGCTGTATGTCTAGAATGAATCTCCCCAGTATGCGCTGGTCTGCTGCCTCAAAGATCTGGCGTAGGGAATGTGTCTCTCTGAATAAAATGGGATATCTCTCTGATGGCTGTATATGCTCTGCATCTGCATACATAATGCTCCTCACTCTCCACCTCCTCTCTGCACAATCTGCATACCCTCTCCTCTTGGGGGATCCGTGCTGCTCTGCCAGTCTCGATCTCCAATCGATGTGATGAGACTCCAAGCTGGCCAATAGCTACTCGGGAGCCGTGTGGTAAAAAGCCCTCCATGTATCTAGGCCTCTCTATAAATCCATCATCAGTGATACCCATGTCGGTGGTATAGCATCTTCGGTGGAAGAGGCTGTGTAGGCGATATCCATGTCTCTCGTGTATAGAGCTGCCATAGGTCCTGTCTCAATACTTTGTTTCTCTCACTATGAGAGAGATGGATATGTGGTGCATCCGTGTCATACTGCAATGGTGGTAGATGATCCATGTCTAGGCCATGCTGTGAGAACCAATGTGTGACCTGTGCATACCATGATCCTCTATCTCCTGCCTCAGCCAGCTGTCTAGATGCCTCAAAAGCTCTGTATGACAATCTGTCCTGTGGCATCTCTCTGAATCTGTCTAGCAGGCATATAGTATGGAATATGGCCTCTACCATCATTGGAGGCACAGCAAACTCTGCTCGGATAATGTCATGAGGTACAGCCAGCTGTCTAGATGCCTCAAAAGCTCTGTATGACAATCTGTCCTGTGGCATCTCTGTGAATCTGTCTAGCAAGCATATAGTCTGGAATATGGCCTCTACCATCATAGGAGGCACAGAAAACTCTTCTCGGATAATGTCATGAGGTATTGATGGTTTGTTGCGTATTATGCGTGCCATCATGAGGGCCTGTGGTTTCTCTATCTGTGTCCACCAATGGGTAGCAAGGCTTGGCGCCCATACCGCTGCTCCATACATTCTGTGTCCACCAATGGGTAGCAAGGCTTGGCACCCATACCGCTGCTCCATACATCAGTGCCGGTGTGGCCAATGTGTCAAACAGCCACTCCTTCGTTCGGGGCTCTTGAAAATGCGCCTGGTGGCACTGTCTCTAGAGCATAGCCAATGCTGCATATCCTCGTGTCAATCTAGCTCTGGCGGCGGATAGCTTTCTTTACCATCGAGTGGGTAAAGAAGCTAGCTGTGGTAGGTCGAGGCTCCTGTGTGGCTGAGGTATAGGTGGCTGCTGTGGGGCGTGGTATAGGCCCTCTGCATATGTGTGCCATGTCTGTGGGTCTGCAATGGGTGTCGGTGTCCGGGGCTCTCTGAAGTGCCGCCATGAGATAGGGCTATCTTTACTCATGAAGAAATGGAAGATCTCTAGCTCTTGTATCTCTGCGAAGGCCCGCCTTTTGCGGCGAGTAAGTCTCCTCATCTCTCTCCTCGACTCCTGCTCTGTGATGGCTCCCAAGGCTCTCTGTATGCGGAGCCGTGATGAGTATAGGGCTCTGCACTCGTCATCATACCATCTGTTCTGGGGCATAGTCCCAGATCTCGCAGGCTCTCCTGAGTGGACACGATGTGGGAAGCTCTGTAATGCAGCCGTGTGTAGGAGTGATGCCAGTTGGGCTGTAATGGTATCCATAGGTGCCAGGGGATCCATGAGTAGGAGCCCATCCTCTACTCTGCCAGTGTGTATGTCTGCAATGTCATGTGTGAAGTAGATGGTAGTGTGTGGCGTCGGTATGCGGGGGGCTGGTGATACTGGTGATCCGGCTAGTGAAAATGCCAAGTATGTATGATCTGCCCCAATAGGACGAGGTGGGATGGAGAATGAGGTGACAAGCTATGATGCCTCCAAAGATCCCATAATGTAGTCTACCACCATGCCTCCGGTCCGTGTACGACCCCCATGTGGGAAGCATGTCAGCCCTCTTGATCGCGGCCAGTGTAGCATCCCGCTATAAATAACGAGACGATGCGTGGCTCCCAACTCTAGTAAGTGGTCCCCATAATGTCCTCTGTCTGGTCCAGTGTCCTCTGATGTTCGACTAGCCCCTATCTCCTCTAGATCCACAGGGTGGAGGATCTCCATGTCATCATAGTCATACACCTCACACTGTCTGCTCTGTATGTGGGCATTGAAGTCATCTGTAAGAAATACTTCCCCTAGTGTAGAATAATACATAATCTCCTCTGACAGACAAGTGTATGGCGAGGCTCCTGTCTCCTCCTCCTGTGGCATGTCCTCTGTAATGACATAGGAGGATCTTGATGGAGGAAAGTAACATAGGGCTATGTATATAACCATGTTCTGTGAGAGCTGTAAGCTGATCCACATGTATCTGGCCTGTGGATCGTGTGCTACCACTCTCAGTCTCCCCTGTAGCTCCCGTCTGAATAGAACTGCTACTCCCCCCCCGACCCTCTCGAGGTACCCTGGCGTGTGGTCATCCTGTATGCTGACTCCCACTGGAATCCCTCTACTCAAGGTAGCCCTCTCTCTAGGCTCTGATGTGTCTCTGTCAGAAGTATGATGTCTCTCCTCACCATAACATGCTCCAGTCGTCCAGGCTGCACCCATGGTGAACCATTACAGTTCCATACTGCCATGTGTATCTCTGTCAGTGGCCTGGTCTGTGTCCCTTAGGCCCCAAACCGCTAATCCATGGGCCGGCCATCAATGATGACCCGACCATCTCGATAGAAGGCCTTCTTGCCTTCTCTCCTGGCGTGTAAGACTTGTGGCATGCAAGCTCTCCTATGCTCTAGCTGCATCCTCGTGAGATCATCATCCAAGAAAATAGGAGCTCCCTCTAAGCCTCGTAGTATGACCCTCTTTCTCATGAAGGTGACCCTCTCCGTCTCTCCTGCAAACTGGCGTGTTGAGTCTTTCTCCTGGCTCTCCATGCTTTGGTGAAGGGGAGAGGATCCTCTTCCCTGTAGCCTAGCTTCATGCATAGAAGCTGTCCATCTTTCTCGGGAATGAAGTTGGGTGTCTCGGCTATACCTGTGACTCGAATGTTGAGGCGGCGGTCATGCCTCATCTTCTCCTCCTCAATGGTGGTGTGAATGATTTGATGTTCTTCCCTTTGAGTCTCCTCTCTCATTTCTTTACGGATGTTCTTCTTCACCACCTCAATCCATTCTGACTGCTTGGCTTCGAGTTTTCCCTCCATGTCCTTTGTGATCTCCTTGGAGATCTCTTCTTTGATGGCCGTGAGAGTGTTGTCATTGATCTCCCCTTCTTCCTTCTCGGTGTTCTTGACGGCTACCAGTTCCAATTTCAATGCACTCACCTCCTCCTTGAGTGCTATGTTCTCTTGTTCAAGGTCCGTGACCCGTGCTTCGAGGGCCATGATGTGCCGGTGTAGTTTGTTCTCCACCTCATTGAGGTTGGAATCGGATGTCTTCTTGTTCTCCTTGATTAGTGCCTTCATTGCCGTCTCGAGGGCCTCGAGTTTCTCTTGGAGACTCGGGTAAAATGAAATGAAATGAACTGAAATGAACCGGTAGAGTATAGAGAGAGCTCCAAAAGTGGGTATAAAAAACATCATCATCCTAGTGTGTTTGAAGTTTGAAGTTTGAACTTTGGGTCTTGAGAAAGGCTTAAGGGAGGGAGGGAGAGAATGAGGGAGAGAGTGTGTGAGAGGGGCTGCCTTGGTCCCTTAAAGCTCCCGTTTAAAGACTCAAACCAACTTTTTTTTTTTGTTTGCCTCGATCAGGCAGTCGAACGCCTCGTACGCCTCGAATTGTTAGACGCGCGCCTCGTAACAACTATGGCCATACCTAAGTCCATGTCCAGGCGGGGAGGAACGGGCTGCTCCATATACCACAGCACACACACACACGGACATCTCTGCTGGCAACCAAAAAGTCCCGCTTCGGGATATGAAGAACACAGCCAAGAAGGGCGGCAATGGAGGGAACATGCGAGAGGAGAGGCACCGGCAGTGCCTTCAAGGTAACCCAGACTAGACAATAACTGAGAAGGTTCTTTGCAGGGTCAAATAGAGGATCCCACGGCATGGCATATACGAAATGTCCTGCGCCATGAACACGTGCCATGCTAACCAGCTAATAAACCGTGTCGATTGATGTGGAGTGGGCATAATAGAAGCCCTTGCCGAAAAACACAAAGGAAGAAATGCTGTTGCTGCCCACCGCAGCCGTCCACCATGCTCGTAGCATAGAGTGAGACATGACTCGCCCCATGAAGTAAAGGCATACGCCCAATTGCTGTGGTTGCCGAATGCTTATGAGAAGAGGCTCGGGGGAGAGAACCCGACATAGCGAGGTTCCAACATCTGAAGACTCAAGCACCCAGTCAGCACAAAGGCGGTGAAGAAGGTCCTTCTATAAGGATGAGGAAGGGAAGTCAGAAGACGCTTGCTTCGCTATCTTGCCTGAAGGAGGAAGAGGGGACTGTGATACGCTCTGCTTCTTCCTTTCGTAACATCGAAGAGGTGCAGTGTGACCGCTCCCTACAGGAGGCCTACAGATCGGAGGACAATATACACATATTTAGAACACTTAATTTAACTGATATTAAACAATGGAAACAACATCAGCAACACAAATACTGGAAATACTGAAAATATTCAGCACGCATGAATTTGTTTCCTCCTATGCCATGAGGAGTGGATGCATGGCGAGAAGTGAGCGATACTTCTTCTTTATGCAAATATGATCTCAACCTTTGAGACAGGCATGAATGCATGTGCACGTATAATGGACGAAATCTCCCTTTCATGAATTTTGTAGAAGAAGTTCCTGTCGGGCACAAAACTGGCGCGACAAAAATATAAAGATATGTCCTGGTCATCTTATAGAGTGACAGTCCCATAGGTAAGATGCCATCTTGGCCATACACGGGTGGCACCCACAGGCTTCTGTCCATATAGCACGAAGCAGGTCACACACGGGTGGCACGAAATTGGTTCCCGTCTATATGACGCAGCACTGATCACACACGGGTGGCACTTATCTGGCTTCCGTCCATGTGACACCAAAAGAGTGGCCCTTTCACATGGGACAGTGGCCTGGCCCCATGTGAACATGGCACAAATCCGGCCGCTCTATGGAGTGACAGTCCCATAGAAGTGGCTCCAGAAATGGAGATGGACCAATTGGTGATATGCAGCCTAAGCAAGGAGAGGAGCATCAGATGTCCAGAAGACGAACTTGGCCGGAGAGTCTGTTGCAGCCAAAGAGGGTGCACTCGATGAAGACGGAACTTGGCCGGAGAGTCTGTTGCAGCCAAAGAGGGTGCACTCGATGAAGACGGAACTTGGCCGGAGAGTCTGTTGTAGCCAAAGAGGGTGCACTCGATGAAGACGGAGCTTCGAAAGGTGGAGCCAAGTCCATCGGTGCGGACTGACATACACCTCTCTCTCTCTCTCACACACACACACACCAATTATACACACACACACACACACACACACACAAACACATGCACACACACATATATATACACACACACACACATATACATATATATATGATGAGCATTATATGGGTCTCCAACATCAAAGCAAGAGGATATAAACCGGTTTATAAACCTATAAGCCGGTTTATAAATCTATAAACCGCCTGTTTATAACTGGTTTAAAATCGGTCATGAACCTTATTTATACAAACCGCTTATGAACCGAAGATAATCTAGCTATAAACTGAATACAAACCGCTCATAAACCTAGTCTGAGACAAAATATTTTGACAATCTTTACACTATAGAACCGGTTATAAATTGAATAGTCAGACAAGAAATGTTTTAACAGACTTGTCTCACCATCAAAACAAGAGGCTATGGTGGACCGGTATAAACTGATGATAAATCCTAAGAAAACTGGCTGCTAAAAAACTTAATATGGTTAACATTATATGGGTCACCAACATCAAAGGAAGAGGCTATAAACTGTATACAAATCACTTTCATCAACGGGTACAAACTATAGTGAGAAAACTTAATAAGTTGCGTAGTATATAGGTCTCACCAACATCCCAATTTCTACTCAAGATTGAAGGACATATGTTGTACACGTCTTCATTGACGTCAGGAGGCAACATCAACAATTTGTTGTTATGTTTGTGCGGGGGCATTTGAAACTTGATTGCTCGAATAAGGTGCGAATATATAAGCACCTCTGGCTTGTCATCCTACAACTCATAGATCTGCTCGGTCCTTGCATAATATACACCTCCAACTACATACTAAGGACATTTTTCCAACGGTCCTTTGCCGCCTTTTTGCAAAGTTCCTTCTCTTTGATGCATTTGAGGATGTAAAGGTCAATGTTTTCTTTATTGTTCTTCTTTGCAATAACTATGAAATTGTCTCCAACCACAAGGGCATCACTAAGTGTGTCATGATGCTCTTCAAAAATTGCATCATCAGTAAGTTGATCAACAATATTGTTGTCATTACTGCCATTTGTCAAAGGCTCCATAATTATGTAATCCCAACTAGAAACATATGAATGATTCGAACATCTCCTCCATCGGCGTTGAATACAAGTACTGCAAAAGCATGAGAGTGGACGGGTTTTCAGTGCTGTTGTATCACTTTTAGAATACCCGCAAACAGAATGTAGTGATCGAGCTTTGGGCATAGCTTTGGCATCCCATCACTTCTCTCTGTCCACTTGTTCCACTTGAATTTCCCAAATGACTCTACTAACATGACGAGACTTTGCATATGTGGATTCAACTCCATTTTTCTCAAGAACTGCACAACATCAGCAGCACATTGTAGCTTCGCATTGTCCACCCTCAGTTGTTCTTGGGTTAGTGCTCTTTTTAGAATAGCTCTTGCATCATTGTGCTCTCTCTTCCCATGACCGGAGCCAAAAAAATTCCATGTCATTTCCAAACGTGTCAGAACGGTATCGCTTTGATTTGAACTGAGATGCCGCTCCATCAGCCCAGACCCAATATCGTTGTATTGGAAGCTGAAAACATTTCAGCCAGTCATGGTCAAGCATAAAACAATGCGTGTCGTGTTGTTTGTCATCAGATACATAGAAATGGAGAGTTTTGTTGACATCACCATCAATCCGAAAGTAGGTGATGTGAATGAAGATAGACACTTGACTAGAATACCAGTGCATTGATTGTATTTCATTTTGCTCCTTGAAGCTGTAATGTTCTGCAAAGTTTATGACAAGACACAATCACATCTTCCGGGAACTTCAATAAACATTCTTTATATTGCTCAGTCTGCAATAAAATTATGCTTGACAAACCTCTGGAGATGGCCGTTGAATATTAGATTCAACTCCCCACATGACATCTCCTTATGTGTTAGATTTTTCCTTTTTTTCTTCTTACCATCAAGTGTAGTTTCTTACTCTATGTCTTCAAATATCTTCACAGTCAGCATACGATTCTGCAAGGCGTACTCAATAGGGCACCTTGCTAGATTTTGAGAACCACAATCACTACAGTTTTCGACGACACACTTTAGAGCACATTGATCTTGTCTTCCCAACAAAATAGCTGCTATAATTAACCTTTTCTAAGCTCTTTGCCTGCAGGGTGCTTGGTGGCTTTGGCAAGGTTCTGAGGAGTCTTTCGTGTGCTATCTATGCTGGTTTGTTTGACCTATGGCAATTGGCATTCAATGTTCAACTCAACCCCCTTGCAGCCGTGCAGCAAATGCCATCTTCACGTTATGTGAGATGATTATCCTTGTGAACTGATCCTAGAAGAATCTCAGGACATTTTCCTGACATTTCATAGAGGCCTTCAACTTTTGAATGCATGACTCCAGAAAAAGCACGCCATTCACGTTTTCCCAGAAAATTGTGTAAAGAAGGAAATCCTGAAAATAGAGGCACTTATAGTCTTATACCACAAAGTTATTTTTCTTAAATCAGGTATTTACTAGCTTGTTATCTCAGCTTATAGAACTTCCAACTTCAGTTTGAAGTTCATATATTTAAAGCATGCTTGGGTCATAGTTGCTAATTGGGTGAGTGAGCACGGCATAAGTGAGCATCTCAACAGATACAAAGTGGTGGACATGGAAAGTTTTCAACACAAAATATAAGTCCCAGTCCAAGAGCCTCAAAGAGTTTTTCCAGATAGGAGGTGCCCATCCTTTATGAGGAAAATTGAGCAGGTGAGTGCTTGATTGCTTATAATGTACGTAAAACTGGCTGTGTTATATGACAATCCGTCTGTGGCAATGATGTGGGCTACCCGAGATAGCATATTCTTTGTGCAGATGGTAATGCGTTCTTGGAGTCTCCAAGAGAGGCGCTCATGGATGTGCGTCCATCCTTGACTGTAATACGAAGTGTGAACCTTTGTGGATTCTGGGCTCTTAAGTGTAATCTAAGATTATCCTCTTTAGGACAACAGCAATCACGTAATCAATATATCACTAATGATGGATACATTATGTCTAGCCATTATGCTTTATATCTTTCTTTTCGCTCTGGTTATGAAGAGGTCATCAGGGCCAAATTTTAAAGTGACATGTAATTTTTTTTTCATTCCACATAGTTTAAAAAATTAATTCATTTATATGACATGCAATACATCACAATTAATCTTTTAGTAAATATTATATCATTACCCTACCTTGTAGTTACCTTTTGTTGAGATTAGGATTAGGGTTTGCAACAATGCGCGTGGTTAGAGAGGTAGTTGTGAGCAAGGGGGCACGATGCTCTATGTTAATTGAGTGTACCACAATGCAATTATAGATGATAAGTTAGAGTAGCCTAAAGTACAAAACTCACTTCACACACACATGCATCCAAAAGTGAGATAATAGTGTACTGTGCATGGGGAAAACATCCCCTAGTGAGAGGAAAAGTGTCCCGGACGGTCCTAGAGTGCACACACCGTTGATCATGACATAGATGTCTATAAACTTCTTTGGAGTGATGATGTGAACATGTATAGGGATATGGTTGCTCAATTATGTAAGGCAATAAGCTCAAAGCTTTGCAGAAAGCTTCGAGCTTTTCATGAGGAAGGGTTATGGTGAATAAATCTGGCACATCATGTGTAGAGACACACACCAAGCTAATTTCTTCTACATGGAGCCTTTCCTTGACATAATGGTGATGCACCTCAACGTTCTTTGTGCAAGCATGAAACACGAGGTTTCTTGCAACTGCCAATGTGCTTTGAGAGTCATGTAGATAGGAGTGGAGGATTGTTGTCCAAGCACTAAGATATGCCAAAAAGAGTTTGAGCCATTCACACCCAATGGTCGTAAATGATGTTATTTACTCGGCTTCAAAGCTAGGGGTGACCATTGTCGGTTGTTTCTTATTGAGCCGTAGTATGCATGAATCACCAAGAAAGAAACAAAATCCACTAGTGGACATTCTGGTGTTGCAACATCCTACCCAATCCGAATCGCTAAAGGCATGCAATTGTGATTCACCTCCCCTTGGATAGAACAATCACACGAACTGATTTCTCTGAGTAGAAGAAAACCCGCTCGATAGCCTTATACCTAGGCAATGCATAAACCTACTTAACTTAGATCTCCCATACTGAATGTCCGTCTGTGTATAGATAAATCAAGCATCCAACATCGTTTTGATATAATGTTGGATCAAAAGGCTCTCTAGAATCTTGAATGCTAACCTGGCACCTATCTCAAATGTTGTAGCCATAGGATTACAGTTCTCAAGATTAAACCTTTTAAACGTTTTCAGTAGTCTTTGTAAATACTTTGATTGCATCATGACAATCCCATCATCAGGTTGAATGTCCAAATTGTAATGCAACGGGTCGAAATTTGATATCTTAAAAGAAGCATATAATTTAGCCTTAAAGGTTGAAATCTTCTCAACATCAGGGTCTGTGAGTAGCATGTCATCAAGGTTTAAAATGATGACCAACAAATCCACTTTACTCTTCCTGATGTAGAAGGTGCTCTTTGTTGGACTACTATAAAACCCATGTGCGACCAAGTATGCATGTATTTTCTCGTGCCATGCTTTGGGAGCCTTCTTAAGGCCATACAAAGCTTTCCATAACCTACACACACTGTCTTCTTGATCCTTCTGAACAAAACCGTGAGGTTGAGGTACATAGACCTCCTCATGCAAATCACTGTCCAAGAAGGTGTCTTTGATGTCCAATTGATGCACATTCCAACCATGATGTGTTGCCGTAGCAATGATACCATGGATGGTGGTCATACGATAAGTGGGAATAAAGATCTCATCATTATCTATGCCTTTCTGTTGTGCATAGTCCCTTGCCACAAGTCTAGCTTTGTAGCGACCAATGCTACCATTTGACTTTTGTTTGATCTTATAGACCCACTTTGTATCAATAACTTTCTTGTCGAAAGGTAAGTCAACTAGATCCCCAATGTCCTTTAAAATAGAATCATATCCATGTTGAATGGTGTGCATCAATTTTTTATTCTCTTATGCTTCATCAAATGAAACTGGCTCTTCTTCATCACACAAGCTGCTCATAAGAGCACAATCCACATAATGCCTAGATGCATGGCAAGAATGTGTTCGACTTGCCAAAGGAGCAACCACATTGCTATCTCGCAAAGTTTGCAACCAACTATTGAGGTACAAATTTAGCTTGTTGAATTGCATTGATGTCCTATCTTCTCCCATTTCATCATCAATGTCTGCTTGACCAATGGGCTCAACATCAGGCATACCTGATTACTGATTTTTAGCTGCTATACGCTCATTTTTAGCAAGTACGGGCCAATTTCTAGCCATAGACTGAGTGTCCAAATGCCTATCGCTTGGAATGTGTGTATCGTACAAGGGAAGGAGAGTATCAAAACAGACCTTGTGAGTCAACAATTGGTTGTTTTTCACATTCACAAAAGGGTTGAGATGAATTCTCCACAAAGACCATGTCTCGACTACCGCTGTTAAGTATGATGGTAGAGATGGTACCCTTTACTCTCTGAATTGTAGCCCACAAAGATGCATTTCATTGCCTTTTCATCAAGCTTCGTGTGGTGCCGCTTAGGCACAACAAGAGCATAAGCCAAGTAACCGAACACATGCATATGAGTCACTGATGGGTTTCTATCATGACAAACTTTGTAAGGAATGATTTTGCAAGGATTTGTTTGGACACCTATTAAGTACACATGCTGCACATATAACAAATTTGTAAGGAATGATAGTCTGCGAGGCTTTTGTTGGACACCTATTAAGTATACATGCTACACATATAACAACTTTGTAAGGAATGATAGTCTGCAAGGCTTTTGTTGGACACCTATTAAGTACATATGCTACACATATAGCTTCCATCCAAAATTTGTGGGGCAAATTTTGGCCTTTGACCATACATCGAGCCATATCTCCATAAAATACCTACTCTTTCTTTTTGATACAACATTATGTGAGGTGTATATGGCATGGCACATTGGTGTTGAATGTTTCTCTTCGACAAGTATGCATTGAAATTTTTGGACATGTACTCCCTACTTTATATGTAGGTAGAATCTGCAATTTCGACCACCTCGACTTAATGAACGTGACAAAATAGAGGTAACCACTAGATGGTGTCCACATTGGACAACATGCATCACTATGTATGAGCTGTAGTTTTCGAGTAGCTCTCATTGAACCATCTTTGGGTAAAGCTCTCCGATGTATTTTGCCCAATATGCAAACCTCTTGATGGGTACATCAAGTGGTGGCAAAGTGAATACCATATCATGCCTTTAAAGGCATAGCATACTACCCAAATTCAAATGACAAAGCTAAGCATGCCATAGCTTAGCATCTATCATATTAGATGTGGCAATAGATGCAAGTGTATCATGTGCAACTCTCTCATATACATCGAGCTTTGTAGTGGCCAGGACACGAAGTACCAGATGCAACAATAATATCTCCACCACCACTGCAATCATGTAGAGTGTAGCTATTCATCAACAAAACGGACCACTAGGCTAGACCCAACGAAATTGATAGAAGATTTTTCTTTATTCTTGGCACATACAATGCATTAAAGGCTGATTGTCCCACCATTGGTGGCATGCACAATCTAACCAACTCCCATGATAACATAACTGGAGTTGTTATTACATGTAATAGTACCCCTCTTATGTGCATCTCCGAATGAAGTAAACAAATTTTGCTATCTGTGATGTGCTTATATGCTTGCTAGCACCATTGTCAACCATGTAAAGAAGGATTATAGCTAAATTGAACTTGGAGTGCCCATTAGTCTTGAGCATAGTTAGCGCATTTCTTCTTTTCAGCACTAAGTGCTCATGCATTAGCCACAGACATATGCAAGTCTTTTTGCTCTTTCTTTTTAGAAAGCCTCTTCTTACATTCACTGATATAGTGACCTAGTTTGGGATAATAGTTGCAATTTCCCTTTTTCTTGAGCATCTTGTTCTCACTCTTATCTGCGTCTTTACTAGAAGAGGCGGTTGATCCACCTACGCTTTGCCTTGGGCAACAAAACCTTGATCCCCAATCCTCATGCTAGGACTATTCGTCATGGATTGCTTCTCTTGCAAGAGAAAGGAGACAAGCTGTTTGTCTCCTAGATTGCTTCTCTTCCAAATGCAACATGTCGAATTGTTTTTTCAGGTAGGTAACACATGTCTTATTGTGCACCTAATAGAGTGCTGCCAAGGGCATCCATACTAAATTAGAAGTGACACAAGAGAGAATATGATAAATGATTCTCCTCTTAACTTTGAGGACAATGAGGGAATGTGTTTGTGCATTTTTGGCATCCCATCATCGTTTATCCACGTCACAGGGTGTGGGTGCAAGTGTTAGAAGATCTTGTGGTGTCAAATGTAGTTGTACTCTAGCCACCTGTAGGAGTAGAAACAACTGGCTGTACTACAAAACTAGCAAGGGAGGTCAGACCTCCTTGCTTGAAACCATAGCCCATAGGCCCTCCTTGTGCCTTGTTAAAGCCTTGTTGCTTGAAACCATAGCCGGTAGGCCCTTGTGCCATATCATGTATGCCCACAATGGGGTAGTTAGTCCCATTAAATTTGTCGTTAGATATAAGCATGCCAAATACATTATTGCCAGCCATAATAACCCACACACAAAATATCTGACCCAAACATTGCAAATACACTGCAAATATAATGTGGGCTATAGAGTGGCCCATCGGCCCAAAAAGGGGGTAGAAAGTAAAACTGTGTAGGAAAATAATATGCCAAGGTTGCTCTCTGGAAAGTTCAATCATTGGACTATGAAGTCTAATCTTTGGGTACAGGGTCCAATTTATAGGTTCAATCCGTTAGAATAATGTAACCGTGGACTGCAAAGTCGAATTGCTAGTCAGTTCTAGTTAGTAGGTTATAAATGGTACGAGAATCCACTAAATGGGGGGTTATGCTGGAAACTGACCGAATCTGACAAAGAATATTGAGAGGATGTGCACATTCAATACACACAGATCTAGGAAAATCTATCAGACTGATAGCCAACATGGGTACAGACACACTGAAGGTATAATTGTTACACATTCTAATCGCCAACGACACTGCATAGTCTAATCGCGAGACGACAAATTGCACACGGTCCCCACCAATAGCATCTGAAAGTACAATTGTTGTATGACTAATCGGGTGTATGAGAAATTATAGAGTCTAATCAATGATTGCTGGATCCTTCAGTCAGATGCATAGACTAATTGTTAGTATGACCATTTGTTACAAAAAGTATGATCGCTGGAGTGTCTAGTTGCCAATCGTCGGACTACTGGTGAAGTTCAATGATTCCCAATTTGATAGGCAGGAAGTACAATCACCTACTCGAAAAAGTCCAATCGCCGGATTAGAGATTCTATAGAAAATTTCTAGAATTTCCTAGGACAGATATTTATAGTTTCTCAGATCTGTAGGAAACCCAAGGACCCCTAGAAAAAAACGGATAACCGATCTTAGAACTAAGATAGATGCCTTTGGACTAACTCTAAAAGGTAATGCATTATTGTGGTTTCAAATGCTACAAGAGTCACAAAAAGGGACCATGGAGGATCTCAAACTATCATTTACCTCTGGGCTTCTCCACCAAGATTGGTGTCACCATAGCTATGTTGCACAATTGTACCAATTTCAATAGCTTGAGCACGAGTTTGTAAGAGAATGCATTAACCATCTTAAGAACTTGAAAACAAAAAATGCCATGTTGAGGAAAAACTAAGCCAAACCAAGCTGATTTCATTGTTCTTGGAAGGATTGAGAAGCAAATAATTGTATGATGCATTGTATGCTAGAAGGCACCAAAGACTAGTGGAGTGTTGCCTACATGCAATCGATTTTGATGATAACTTTACAGGCATCCCATCCCTACAGAAAGTAGAAGAGGAGACTCTTTCGTGAAAACAGAACCAAGTGGTCAAAGTCAAGGCACTAAGAAAATAGAAGAGCCCAAGAGCGCAAACAACATTGCTAAGGCAATGATAAAAGGGCTAGAAGGCTTCTCCTAGGGAGACAAGCCATCCGCATTTGGCTCCAACGCAAGAAATTACTTGTTGTGATGTATGCAAAAGCAACCACACAGTGCTTGAGTGCCCAGTCTTGAGAGCAAGGGGAAATTAGTGGTGTGGATATATTGTAAAAGATATGGAAATCATGAACCATCCAACTACTACCATGCACAACGAATGGATAGAGAGTGCTTGCACTACTAGCAGGTCCTTAGCCATTAGCCTTACTAGTCCCACCTATACAGGTGGACCGAATGCTACTACCATGCACAATGAATGGATAGAGAGTGCTTGCACTACTAGCAGGTCCTTAGCCATTAGCCTTACTAGTCCCACCTACAGGTGGACCAAATGCTACACACGTAGCAATAAAACCCATGTTTGCTAGAAACCTGTACTATAGAGCATTGGAGCTTCCATATTTAGTGTTACCGCCACCATGTGCCACTAGGAACCACATTGACAAGGCTAGTAGAATCCCAACTTATTTATGATAACCCCCTTAGCACGTCAAAATTTTATGTTATTTATCTAGATTCAATCCTTGGAAGACCACTCGAAAGCGAATATTATTTGGGACAACTAAGACCAGCAGTGATGTGGAATACACAACAAATGACTACCTTAATGTAAATAGCATCGGGAGCCTATAGACCACATGACATTAATGGGCCGAGGAGAGGTCCTCTTGCTTGTTTTAGATGTCAAGGTCCCCACAAAGTGGCTAAACTCCCCATAAAGGGAAATCGAGAAGCAAAAACAACAACAAATCCTTCACCCTTGGATAGACGGTGTATTAGGTGCGACACTAATCACTTGATCAATGATTGCCCGTATAAGCCCACAACTTCAAATCCATCTACCATCGAACCCCAACGACTACTAGCAAGCCTTGGAATAGTAAGTGTCATAAGCCAACGATCTTCAGATGAAGAATGAGAAGTACCATAGGGATGATTATGACTAGGGTGCAAGCTCAACAAAAGCCAAATCAGGCAAGTCCTTAGACTCCGATCCAAGCATCGAAAACTTCCAAAAGTGTTAAAAACAAGAAACAAAGTAAGGACCGGAGTAGTAAGGGAAAGGCTACATTGTCTTCGTCTGAGAGTCAACTAAAGTACCCAATCAACTAGGGACCTCAAAAAGAAAGGTAAGAAACCCAAAGAACCATCCAAGTTATGCTGAGATTGAAAATGTTCCTAATTCAGTAAGTCAAATAACATTTGGATGAAGAGAAGGGGTTAAATTGTCCTGCGACGAGAACCCCAAAACTTTGGGACAAAGTAGAAAGAGCTTTGCAAGCCTATAGAGGAGAAAAAACAACCTCAGAAGTAAAACCAATTGACGATCCGAGTTATATAGAAATAGAAATAGAAATCCTCAAAAAACCTCCAATTTGAAATCACCCTCGAAGAGGAACGAGGCGAGGAAAGTGAAGATGAATCAATCATAATAGACTGAAAGGACGAGTTTCTTGAAATGGCCAAGAAACCATGGAAGGAAGATATAAATTCAGAGGATTAGAAGAACTCCTTCCCAAGAAGTTACAAGCTTACCCGAACCCAAGAGAGGAAATCTCGAGGTTGATTTGGTGCAACAAACCCATGTAGAAATAAAAGGGGCATCATGATCCGTTTCTACGTTCCCACATAGAATCCCTCTCATAACACCGTTAAGAGGAATCAAAAGAGGGGAATGTACAAGTAAGGAACAAGAATTGCCTATCAAAACACCAGAGCCTTATGAAGATCTTCAAAATGAAACAAAAACATTAGGAGACCTCAAAGAACTAGAAGAAACCAAAAATATGAGGTTGCTACGCGAGCAGTCCTACGAGCGGCTTGCCCAAGAAAGGGAATATGCCCAAGGGGAATCACGATTCATGATTGGGAATATGACATCATTTACCTCCGTTAAGAGGGAAACACCATTAGGGTAAACCTGAAGGACCATAAATATAAAGAGGTAACTCGAACGCCAACGTGAATGCCTATCGATGACTTGGGGTCAGATACAACTTCTCACTTTGATTCAATACACATGCACCACTTTAGCGGACAAAGCTCTCTAGATAAAAAATAAGGAAAAATAATGTTTTCTTGTATTCTGAAATATGGGATGATTACAGGGGACTGAAAGAAAAACTTATACATCTTTTAGGGGCTGAGGAGGAACCTTACATGAGAGGTGATCGTCTACGAGCCATCGTTTGAAAAGCATACAAACAAGCACAACAAGAGCATATTTATAGACGATCACAAGCCTGCGATGGCCAAAACATGGAACACCAATAGAG
>NC_141065.1:16002971-16040471 GCF_041138505.1 Cibotium barometz | reverse complement strand
AAGTGCAAGAGTGCACAAGGCATGTGGGCATTTATGGACACATGGGTGGCACAAGGGTGCACATATTTTGTGGGATGGAACTCCATGAGAGCTATATAATGATGTATTTGGATCAACTCTAATGTAAGGTTCTTTGTGTGTCTATCTCTTGTTCTCATGATTAGTACTTAGTTTCTTTCCTAATTAAGTTTTAATTAAGTCATTAGTTTTATCATTATGGCTTTAATTATATTTGAATTTCCTTAGTTTAGCGATGTTTAAGTTGAGCTCGAGGAAAGTGTTGAGATATCGAGCTCAACTAGTGTTATAGACATTGATGACCCTCCTGTGTGGGTGGTAGCTTCCACACTTACATCACTAGCATAGTTGGTGAGATTATGGGTGATATGCTACCAGGGGTATTTAGGTTGTGTGATAGCCACTTTGGTGTACTAGAGTTATGACATAGTTATAGTGCCAACTCATGTATTCGGATTCACATTATGGACCGACCTTTGTATGTTATCATAGGAGAGTAATTTCCCTTATAGTATGTACTCTTATCTCTTAAGTTTATGGTTATAGAGAAGAGAAGAGAACATAAGAAAATTCAGCCATTCATCAAGTCAACTTTGGTGTACTAGAGTTATGACATAGTTATAGTGCCAACTTATGTATTGGGGTTCACACTATGGACCGACCTTTGTATGCTATCATAGGAGAGTAATTTCCCTTATAGTAAGTACTATTATCTCGTAAGTTTATGGTTACAGAGAAGAGAAGAGAACATAAGAAAATTCAGCCATTCATCAAGTCTCTTCTACTCTTGTGTGTATGTGTTTGCAATAGTAGAAACTTAAATGGATTCATCAAAAATTATCCTTTTCTTTCAATAAGGAAATAATAATATTTTATTTTAATCTAAGGTAATAAAAAATGATTGATTCAGAAGATAGAAGAAGAGAAAATACCTTAATAAAAGGAGAGATAAAAGCAGAACTTACCAACTTTTAAGAATTATTTGGGCATGTCCCCACCACTTTAAGAGACCATTAAAAGCCTTACAAATCTGTAATTTAGCCCTAACTAAAGAGTCTTATTAACTCCTTGGGGATTCTCGTAAAAATATATAAGTGTAGCACGTGAGTTCATCAGAGGAGGGGTATATTAATTTAAAAAAGTTACAAAATTACATTTACAGGAGGGGCTTTCTAAACCAAATTTGGATAAAAAAAACTATAAGTTTATGAAGAAAAAGGGATCATTTTATTTATAAAAGTATATAAGTGTAAGGGGTTTTTTAAATATCCCTTGAACGCACGTGATACATAAAATTTCTTAGAGGTGAATCCCTTGAGAGTCGAGATTAACTCGAGGGAATCCCTCGAGATTAACTCGAGGGTAACACGTATTACCGACATACATTAACACCTGTATCTACGATACGCTTAGTGGAAGTGTGTGTCAGTCATCAGAAGTGAAGATAAGCCATCCACAAATAAGTCAGGAGAGCATGCACAAGTAGTGCAGAGTCACTAAAGGATGTACTCACATAATGAGTCACCATCTAAAAGATCCTTGTCCACCCTCACTTATGTATTGTTTGCCTAAGCGAAAATTAATAACTTGTTCCAATAATTATATTTTTCGCATAATTGGCTTAATGATGTACTCAAGGGGGGATGATTGAGTCAAGTAAAAGAGCCGGCATCCACTTAATGTGTGCTTAGACTAGCCTAGATAAGGTTAGATAATAAGTGGATACCCAATGAGTTATTGGGTGTAGACTCCCAAACTTATGACTCCCTTGTATATAAGTGAATTTCTCTAATGAGAGAAAGGGACATTCTCTTTAGTGTTGATTGAGAGTGTGCTCTTGCTCCTTGTGCTCTAGCTCTCTACCCTATCCTCTTGTCCTCTTGGTAGTGCTTATGTGAGAGTTCTCCCCTCTTGCCCTCTTGGTCTTGCCATGTCTTACTCTAGTGAGAGAGTGAGAGTGAGCTATTGTCTTTGCATGGTGGAGCATGGTCTTACACTTGAGGGGTTCACCTAAAAATATGTAAGTGTAGTACGTGAGAGGGGTATATTAATTAAAAGAAGTTATAAATTATATTTATAGGAAAGGTTTTTAAAACCAAATTTAAAAAAAAAACTATAAGTTTATGAAGAAAAAGAGGTCATTTTACTCATAAAAGTATGCAAGTGTAAGGGGTTTTTTAAATACCCCTTGAACGCACGCGTAATACTAAAAATTTCTTAAAGGTGAACCCCTCGAGGTCTTGCACAACAACGGGAAGTGCCAAAACTCTCATGGGGTGAAAATGGGAGGTGGGTCTTCTCAAGTGCTAGCTTGCATTCACGCGGTTGTCTCTTTTATGAGATGGTGGGTAACCTACCAAGTTCCCAACGACATTTGAAAGATGAGTACTCTTTACTTGGTTAGCTTTGTGTTAGTGAGTGTGGTGTATTTGGGCTTGCCATTGGCAAGTTGCTAGGGAGCACGATTGTGTGCCTTAGTGCTTGTTTAGACTCTTGTTTAGGGTTTGCTTTCTTTGTTTCCATTTGGTGAAAGATCTAGTGTTGTTCGGATTTTCCTTTGTTGCATTCAATGGAAGATCCGACGCGTGGGATTAGCTAGTTAAAAGGAAGAGCTTTGTTGGATTTTATTTGGTTTAGGGGTGATTTGAGTTATTGTTGGTGTTTTGTTTCAAGGATTTTCCTCATTTTTGAAATCATTTTTAAGTTTAGAATTAGTGTTAGTAATTAGTAATAATCTATTTATTAGTAACTAGCATTAGTTATTAGGTTTATTATTATTAGTAGTAGTTAGTGTTAACTAATATAGAGTTGAGTATTTTGTTTAGTTAAACTAGGTTATGAGGTTTTTAAGAAAAATGGAAAGAAGAAAAGCTCTTAAAAAAACAAAACAAAACAAAAAATAGCAAGGATAAGATGCTCTGGCGCTCAAGGGAGAGAAGCAAGAAGGCACAAAAAAAAACACTTCCCACAGGCTTAGTGCACGGAAAGGAAGACAAGTCGGCGCAACAAGAGCACAAGCCAGCAAGGTGCACCAAACAGAAAGTCGAGCGGCACATGGGCCGTTAACAAGCAAGGCGAGCGCGGCTGGCCAAGCAAGCGAGCGCTGGAGGGGCTAGGCCTGCTGGAGCACGGAAAGGCACAAGTGCATCCAAGCAAAGCGAGGCCTGGCGCAACAGCGGTGAGCGCACACAGAAGCATAGCGAAACAGCCACGTGGGGCTGCTGGCCAACCGTGAAGGCTAGCAGAGGGGGGAGGCGCACAGCAGCAAGGCTTGCGCTTGGCCAAAGCATTTGCTGGCCAACAACCAAGCGAAGGGAGGAGGTGCACAGCAGCAAAAAGACCGCCGCTTGAGCAAAGCGTTTGCTGGCCGAGCCGACTATGAATGCAAGCAGGGCGGCGACTACACAGCAAGGCCGGAGGCAGCCAAATAATCACAAGCAAGGTGGGCCGTGGACAGTAAGGTGGGTTGTGAAGCAACGATCGATAACGCTAATCAAGCGCAGCCAAGGCAAAAACGAGAGGCAAAGCAATCAGAGAGAAAAGGGCAACCAACAAGCAAGGTGGAAAGCTCGGTTTTTTTAACCCTCTCTCACTCAAGTTCTCTATCATTCGTGCCCGTGTCATAAATAATTTCTATGGTCTATTTCTCATAAAAGTTCATCATCATTAAGGGTCTTTAACACAAATTAGATTCTTGCTTAATTCTTGTTGTGTGGCACATGCACATGAGATTGTGGTGAAACTTCTTGAAGGAATCTTTAAATGTTTTACTCACCACCATTTAAAGAGTATCTTTTTACGTAATGCCTATGCCAAGTGCTTTTACGAGTGTAATGTGCTGTTACTGATTGGACATCTTATGTGCATCTTGTGGAAGTTAGTGTTGTAGATCAAAGTCTGAATTTTGAGTGGGAGTAGATGAGACTCACCCCCTCATTGGGCGAAGATATGTGGGAGTTGTTAGGTTGACAGTTGTCTGTAGCACTACATAACCATTGAAAGTACTAAGTGGCTAGTTAGTGAGGAGAGCTATTAGTTCTTAACCTTCTATCAAAATTGGGGGAGGGAGTGGTAGGTTGGTAGTTGATTGTTATACATATGCATTAGTTGTGTGTGGTTGGTACTTTGTTTTATTGCATTGAATTGAAGAAGTCTTTTGTGGTGATGTGTTTGTGCATTTAATTTCTTCATTTACTTCACACTAACTTGATAACTAGCATCTAACAATGTATTTGCCAGGGTCCTACCTAGCTTCACATGGATCTCTTGAGCCTCACACACATGAGCCTCATGCCTCTCGACCTCCTTTATGTTGCCTCCAAGGTGTGAGGCTTATGTCCTTGGACTTTTGGTTGTAGGATTACTTGTGTGGGATCTTGAGAGGTTCACCTAAAAATATGTAAGTATACCACATGAGTTTAAATGAAGGGATTTTTAAATTTAAACTTTTAAGATAAATTTACAAAAATACATTTATAGAAGGAGTTTTTTAAATCGATTTTGAAAAAAGAATGTAAGTCCATAGAGAAAAAGGGGTCCTTTTATTCATGAAAAATTTACAGGATAAGGGGTTTTTTAAATACCCCTTGAATGCACATGATACATATGGTTTCTTAGTAGTGCACCCCCTGAGTGTAGGATTACATGTGTGAGTCTCATATCTCTCGGCCTCCTCAATATTGCCCCCAAAGTGTGATCCTCACGCTACCAGATCCACGGTGATTCATTGGGTTGATCCACTCATATTTCTACTTACCATCAGGTGTTACTAAGTGGGGTTGTGCCTTCACCTCTCAGCCTCCTCAGTGTGGCTCTTAAGGTGTAAGCCTCACAAACATGAGCCTCATAGGCATGAACCTCACAAACGTGAGCCTCACAAATGTGAGCCTCATGTGTGTGAATCTCATGGGCATGAATCTCACGGGTATGAACCTCACAAGCGTGAACCTCACAAATATGAGCCTCATGGGCCTGAACCTCACAAAGTAGCTTCACAGGTATGGTGCTCATTTCAAGGTGAGAAGTGATCATAGGGTGCTGAAATTTTTCCTCTCCCAACCCAATCTTTCTCCCAAACAAAAGAGGTGGTTGGCTACTCTCCAAGGATATGACTTTGAGATATCCTACACTAAGGAAAGGGCAATGTAGTAGCAGATGCATTGTCTAAAATGTGGGCTTGCCCTATGACATCAATTATGGAAGTGTATAGTGAATGGATCAAAGGGATTCAAGAGGAGTATCTTGTCGATGAGAATGATGCCCATATTTATAGAAAATTACAGCAAGGAGAGGGTGAAGAATTTCCTCACTCATTATAAGCTTCGGAATGGTCTCTTATGGCACAAGGATAACGTGTATTTGGTTCCTACCTCATCTTACATTCCCAAGGTGCTTCACGAGATGCATTCTTCATCACTTTCGGGTCATCTTGGTGTACTCAAGACATTTGACAAAGTGAGCAAAAGATTTTATTGGAAAGGCATGTGGAGAGATGTAAAGACGTTTATTTTGGAATGTGTGTCATGCCAAAGGAATAAGAATAGTCACCAATTGCCAAGTGGTTTACTCCATCCTTGGCCTATTTCGGATGGGAAATGGACTCACATTTCTATGGACTTCATCACGGGTCTACCAAAGACGAAGCATGGATGGGATCAAGTTTTTGTGGTGGTGGATAGACTCACCAAATCAGCCCATTTCATTGCTTCCAAGACTACATGTGGAGCCTCTCTTATTGCCAAGCAATTTATGGAGAATGTATTCAAGATACATGGATTGCCACTCAATATAGTTTGTGATCGAGATACTAAGTTTATGGGCACTTTTTGGAGGACATTGTATGAGAACTTGGGTACTCAAATCACTTCCTCTACAGCCTATCACCCTCAAATAGATGGGCAAACGGAGTGCACAAACAAATGGCTTGAAGTGTACTTGAGGCACTATTGTCATGACATGCAAGCATCATGGGATGAATGGCTCTATCTTGCTGAATTTTGCCATAATTCCAGCAAGCATTTGAGTATTGGGATGTCACCTTTTGAAGCTCTTTATGGTTATCAAGTGCATGTGCCATCCATTGCCTTTCATAAGGATAAAATGGTTAATCCTTTAGCCAAGGATAAGTTGGAAAGGATGAGACAACTTCTTCAATTATGCAAGGACAACATGGAGAAGGCTCAAGAAGTCATGATGGCAAATGCGGATGAGCATAGATGTGAAGTGCAGTTCAAGGAAGGTGATTATGTGTTACTCAAGCTTCCTAAGCGCCATCACAATATACTCAAAGGGTCTTCCAACCCAAAGTTGGTTCATCGATATTATGGACCATATTTGATAGTCAAGAGAGTAGGTGATTGGCTTACAAGCTTCACTTACCCCCTTCCACAAGAATCCATAATGTGTTCCATGTATCTAACTTCAAGAGGTTTGTGGGTTCTCTTCCTCAAGAGCTTGAAGAACTACTACCAATGGATGAAGAAGGAGAGATAATATATAAACCGGAGAGGATTGTAGACAAGAGGACAAGAGTATTGAGGAACAGGGATATTGAAGAATTCCTTGTTAAATGGAAGCACTTGGCAATCAATGGAGTATGTACAACAACATGGTTTTCTTGATGGAAGTATTCCTTGACCAAGTGGCATTTTTAGCATGTGGAGAATGGGCATTACATGAGGACTACAAATGCTGTAATCTTTGGACAGATTTGCTATAATTTCTGGACAGCTTTGGTTGGATCTTTTGTTGGGGCATCATTCTACTCCAACACATTTGGAAGATCATCATGATATAAGGCAAAGATGTGGGGCTCATTTGGTTGAGGTTATGCATCAATTGCAACCCATTTTTATGGAGATTTCATGAAGTATTTTCAAGGATCTTCACCGACAACAAGGCTGCCATAATAGTCTCATATGATTGCATTGGAGAAAGAGTTTGTGGGCTTCATTACATTTGGACTTCTTCTTCCAAATGTACTTCAAGAGCATTTTTGGGAACCTCTTTACTTCTCAAAGATTCCAATTGCGGCCACACTAAAATCTTTGGGAAGAAATGGTTTATCTCATGAACCTATAGCATACATGTAAATGGGCCCATGGGTAAAACACCATAAATAGGGCCTTGGGCACATGGATAGAACCTTTTGTCATTTTACTAATCTTGGACATTTCATTGTACCTTTGGCTCCTACTATGGAGATGGCCATCTATGGTCAAGGCTCATGGCTAGCTTTCAAGCCATCCTCTTGGTGAGAGGTTAACACACTTACGCCATTGTGTATCTTTCTCTTTGCTACATACACATATGGATTCTCTCTCTTGTTCATCTTTGGCTATGATGCTTGGAAATGCTAATTTCATGTGTAATGGATGCTAGAATTCATCTTTCATGTGTTTGATTTCATCTTTAACTCTAGATCCATTCCAGGATTGCAATTTTTGCATACATAAATATGAAGCGTCTATAATACCCTTACATGATCGATGAATCTTTGGATTGCTTTTGGTGTTGTTTCAAGTCTTTTAAGCCCTATAACCACTCAAATCTCTCCTTCATCTGTGGAGATTCTATTTTTAGACACCACATATCCTAGGATTATACCTTGTCTCACCATGAACTTGCACTTTTCACGATTTAGGCATAGTCTATATCACCAACACCTTTTTAACACTAGCCTCAAATAGGGTATATGCTCTCATCTCAATTTTGAGTTTACACAGAGATCATCCATGAAGATCTCTAAGAATTTCCTTAGGAAATCCTTGTATGTTGTATACACATAAATCTTTGAAATGTAGCTGGTGTATTGGTTAAACCAAACGACATTACGTTATATGCAAACATTTCCCATTCTGTAGCAAAGGCTATTTTGTGTTTATCCTTTGGATCTATGGATACTTGGTTGCACCTGGAAAATCCCTCCAAGATTTTCTAAGCTTGTTTTTGTGTCTCCCACTCTCTCAAGCACATGTTAAACTCTCTCAAGCTTCTTTTTGTGTCTACCACTCTCTCAAGCACATGTTAATCTAGTTGCATTTACTTTTTTAAGTTAACGCATATGCAGATCTTACCATTCTTCTTGGGCACAATGATGACTAGCAATACCGACTCTTTGTGCTCAATCTCATAAATGAATGCTGCATTAGTAAGTCTATCAGCTTCATCTTTGATTGCTTTGGCATAGGATTCATTATACATGTATGTTCTTTGTTTGACTACCCTAGCCCCATTCACTAACAAACTTGTGCTGGCAAACTTCTGAAAGGGACTCCTTTTAAATATGCATAGCTTCAAGAAAACACATCTTTGTACTCCTTGAGAACTACTACAAGCTTTGTCTCCTCCTCTTGGGTCAGGTTTATGGCAATCCACACCAATTTGGAATCCTCTCTAAGAAGCAATGGTAGATCTACCTGTTCTGCATCTTTCGATCCATCATAGGACATTCCTAGTTCCTTAGCTTTTTCCATTTTTGGTGGTGGAGTACACACCTTTCGGTTTTCAATTTCATAATTCTTGAATCGATAAGGGACTTGTTTAGAGTCCTCCTCTTGATCACGGGATGTTGGGCTTGAAGGCTTCATCTCCTTCCTAGCTCTCCCTTCTTTTATGGCCTTGTTTCATCTTCTCCATCCCAACTTGGAGGTCTTTTTGGAGTCCACTGAAATCATATTGCAAGGGTAGTTGTGGGACAATACAACTATTTCAGGATCTATTTTCATAGCATTTGCACTAGGTCTCTTCATTAGGTCCTTCCACAGCTAGAGCAAAACTCCTAAGTTGCCTTCAAGGCTTCCATGAATTGCAAGTATTGTTCTTCCCCCTTGAGGGTTAGAGAGTCTATGGCTCTAATCTTTGCCAGTTTTTTGGGTAGAGCTTCTCTCTTTTCAAGCAATTCTCTGAGAAGGACCAAGTGTTATGTGGACACACTTCTTCTTCATAACCTTCACCGTCTAAGGAACTACTTGCACTTAAGGCCCTGATTGGTACCATTTTTGGCCCTTCGAAAGACTTTTTCCCATTTTTGATTCCTCCTTCCTTGGCAAAATTGGTGTCTCTATTCTTGGAAGCACTAAGGTTACTATCCTCACTGGAATCTAGTCCCTACCATTTTCATCACAAAATTGTGTTCCCGTTGGTACAGGACATACATCCATCATGGCTAGCAAGTGCATCAAGACCAAATTGTGTAAGTATTATTTGCATGTACTTTGACTATAACATCACAATACCATCATCATGCTGCACAAACTATATGCCCAAATAATAATGTAACAATCCTAAATCTACCATCTCAGATAACACATGTAATTTAACCTTAAATGCTGAAACCTTCTCCTCATTAGTTAGGGCATATAAAAAATATATCATCAACATATAAAACAATGACCAAAAAAAAAATCTTTACATAGAGGAGGGTACTTTCAATTAGACCGTTGTAAAAACTATTTGTTATTACCAAGTATGCATTTATCTTCTCATACCATGCTCTAGGAGCCTACTTAAGGCCATATAAAGCCTTTTTTAAACCTATATTAGACTCTTGTCCCTGCTCAACAAAACCATGAGGTTGAGACACATAAATCTCTTTATGTAAATAATCATTCAAGAAGGTAGCCTTGATACCTAACTGATGTACATTCCGACCATGATGCACTACAAATACAATAATACACTTGAGTGTAGTCATACACAAGATGTGGGTGCAAAGGCCTCATCATAATCTATGTCCTTCGTCTAAGCGTAACAACCCTTTGCAACAAGCCTTACCTTGTAGCAGCATCTTTATGCTTAAGCTTATAAACCGACTTCGTACCAATGGACTTTTTACCATAAGGCAAAACTACTAATACCAAGTGTCATTTTTAAGGATTGAGTTATACTCATACTACATGGCCTACAAACTACATGAGGTGTGAGACCCCGCTACCCCCTCCGCGCACTAGGTTCCCGGTTGCTAGCAGCGAAAGTAGCTTCCTCTTGCGCGGAGCAGGGTTTCCCACTCGAGGCCTCGCCCTCGAATGTCTGGACACGAGACTAATCTGGTGGTCATTCCAAAACCAAAACCGGGAAAATTTTCCCCCGGAAAATGGGGATGATTCCATGTTTTTGGTTTTCTTAATGAATTTTCTAACGGGGTCAAGAGATTAAACTATCCTTCACCTGATTGAACTAGATAGAAGGAAAACTATCACTGACTTAGTTTGAAGAAATCAACGCTTTTTTCCTAACCGAAATCAGGCACAGCCGTTGATCTAATCATTTGAGGAAATCAACGCTTTTTTCCTAACCGAAGTCAGGCATGCACAGCCATTGATCTACTCATTTGAGAAATTCTTCAGGTGTTTATGACAAATACTCACCCACCCATAATTGAATGCCTTTCTTAACTTTTGCTTTCAAATACAGATACGCACACAGTCCTCTTTAAAACATTAACATATAAAATAATCCATTGACAAACAGTTATTGGTTACCGATGTCATAACTCAAAAATTTCATCTAGCCCCTTGTTTCTCAAAAAACAGTATCACTCTGGACTCTCCGTTTTGAGACCAACTAGCAAAACGAGATCTAGTAATAGATTACAATAATCATTTCGTCCATCATACATATCTTCCAGGACATATGCATGGGTGTCATAGGCACCGCGAGCCTATGCATCTCCTAGTCAGAACCCTCTAGGATCCTCCTTAGGTGTCCAGGCACTTCACTCAGGGACCGCTTCGTCGGCCCTCGCCTATCATACCGAAGCGCACCATTTTTCAACCATATCGAGGCTGGTCAGGCTTTGTCGCGTGAGCCATCCTTTGAACACTCCCCGCCAGCTGTTGCAACCAAACTTCCCTTAGAAAAACATATACCAAATTCTCCCTACAGCATTTTGGCGTAAGACAGTCCTTTAAGAAAATAGGGTTTCTAAGCAAGTTTTTAGTTTGATTTTCTTTTGAATACAAAGAGTATTTCTTGAATCAGTATCCGCAAAACTTCTTGATCGGAATTCTGAATTTCATACCAGAATTCCTCGAATTCTATAACCTTGATCCACAGATCAATTCGAAGGGTCTCAAACTTAGTTTCAGATTTGGTGGGAGTTTTGAGTATATTTTTCTAAATTGGTCACACCTTTCCTTGAAACTGACGAAAGAGTTTGGTCTTGGTCATAGTCTGATTCAAGGTTCGAGTTGAATAAGATTTTTCCTGAACTCTCTTTCTCGAAAAGGTTTGATAATTCAGTTACTATTTTACTAAATTTCTTTCTTTGAATATTCACTTAACTGATTTCTAAATTAGTTACGAATTCCATGAGGAATAAATTAATCATTTATCTGAATATTTTGATCTTGATAGATTTTCTAAATTTTCTTTTTTCAATCCGTGTGAATATAAAACGATAGAATTTCTCTCTTAGAGTATTTAATTATTCATTTATCAAATACTCATAGAATTTAAACATAGAATTTAAGAGAATTCTAATTTTGATATAAAAATTCTTTATGCATCTAATTATGCATAAAAATCAATTTTTTATAAGAATAACGCTTTTATAATAAAAAAATTTTCTTTATGCATCTTTCTATGTATAAAAATCAAATTTAATAAGAATAACACTTTTGTAATAAAAAAAATTCCTTGATGCATCTTTCTATGCATAGAAATCAAATTTAATAAGAGTAACACTTTTGTAATAAAGAAAATTCCTTTATACATCTTTCTATGCATAAAAATCAAATTTAATGAGAATAACACTTTTGTAATGAAAAAATTCCTTTATGCATCTTTCTATGCATAGAAATCAAATTTAATTAGAGTAACACTTTTGTAATTCAAAAAAAATTCCTTTATGCATCTTTCTATGCATAAAAATCAAATTTAATAAGAATAACACTTTTGTAATTAAAAAAATTCCTTTATGTATCTTTCTATGTATAAAAATCAAATTAAATAAGAATAACTCTTTTGTAATGAAAAGAATTCGTTTATGCATCTTTCTATGCATAGAAATCAAATTTAATAAGAATAACACTTTTGTAATTAAAAAAATCCTTTATGCATATTTCTATGCATAGAAATCAAATTTAATAAGAGTAACACTTTTGTAATTAAAAAAATTCCTTTATGCATCTTTCTATGCATACAAATCAATTTTAATAAGAATAACACTTTTGAAATAAAAAAATTCCATTATGCATCTTTCTATGCATAGAAATCAATTTTAATAAGAATAACACTAGTAATAAAAAAAATTTGTTTATGCATCTTTCTATGCATAGAGAAATCAAATTTAATAATTAATATCAATGATATCCATTCATAGGTGAATATGTACATGGAGTAATTAGAATATTTCTTTTAGATGCAAAAATGGTGGGAATTACTCTTTTGGAATAACATAAAAAATAAACTTTCTTTTTCACAAAATTCTAGAAAATTTTGCTATAACCTCCTTTGTATGGCTGACCATTTCTCATTTTTATCTTTCTTCACTTAACTTAATTAACCCAATTTAGAAATAAATAACTTGAGTCTCATCCAAGGTGTTAAATAGGCTTAAGTGTCTTCTTGCTACACTATCCAAGATTTAAAAAAGTGGGAGAGGGATATCAAAAGTGCTAGGGAAAAGCTACAATTCATGGGCCGACATGACAGGTTTGAGCTACAATTCATGGGCCGACATGACAGGTTTGAGCTTATGTCAAAAGACAAGGAAGGGACAACTTTGTTTCAAATTTGGTGTGAGGAGTGTGAATGCTCTTATGGACAAAGGAGGGAATGATACTTTATACAACTTTACACACTCACATATCAAGTCATTGTCTCATTTATGAAATTGGCTTATATCAAAAAGGGAATCAAAGGCATGATATCCTTGGAGCCGAGTCGTCATTGAAAGGGATAAAGGTGCAAAACAAATAAAAAGTAGATGAAGCAATGCTTGAGGTTTCTTCTTTTGGTAGTGAGAATGATTTAGCACTTCAACTAGTTTTTGAAACTATTTCAGACTATGTTACCTCGTCAAAGGTGTTCATAAGATGCTCATTGGACGATAAGTGGTTAGAATTATTTCCAAGGGCAAGTTCTTTGAGACAATGCATAATAGAGCATATGAAGTCAAAGGTCTGTGTGAAAGCCACTAGCAAAGGATATGGTGATGAGACTAAAAAGGTGGGCCGACCAAGTAAAGAAATGGTCATGGACAAGAGATAAAGAAATTTAATTGGTTTCTTTAAACCCATTCAATCTACAGGTGATCATGATATACAAAGGTCATTTGTATCTTTTATTACGACTTTTGTTTATTATTTTTGCTAAGATTTTCTAGTAACATTTATATGTAGATACTTCTAACATGCCAACCTTGACTTTACCCCACAAAAACCATCAGGTACTACACAACTTCTTACTATTATTTGGCATTGTTAAATTATTTTTCTCTTTCTTCTAGGATCATTATTTAATAAAGGGAAAAATAGAGTTCCAATCATACTTGTGTAGAGGAGAGTTTTCTTACTGCTCTTTTTGGGGATTTTGGCAAGGATCATATAGGTTTAAAAATAACATGAACGACTTAAAGTATTTCTTGGATGATAGTAGAGGAGGTGTGCCTTGGAATTGTGAGCCAAGCACAAAAGAAAGCTTTGGGAACAAATATTGTTGAGATCAATGGCACATTTCATCACCACACAAGGATTGCAAGTGAGTGAGTTTGGAGGTTGTATCCTTCACTAATCTCCAATGCTTATCAATCATATGCATCCATTCCCAAGGAGAGAGACTTTTGCATGTATATCAAAAGATGCATATTGTTGAGATCAATTGCACATTTCATCACCACACAAGGATTGCAAGTGAGTGAGTTTGGAGGGTGTATCAGGACTCTAATCTAGACAATTTTTTTAATTCAAGAGAGTAAACAATAAGAAGAGTTTAATTAATCACTTAGTTAATCTTTCTAGGATTAGGTTGGAATGTAAAGAAGAGAAGGGGGTGGCCTTTTCATCAAAGGCCAAGCATTTGAATTTAATTCAATCATTTGCAAAACATAAAAATCAAGAAAACCATAGATTTTTCATTAAAATTCGTAAACAAAGTAAGAAAATTAACTTACATGGAGCTTGTAAGCTCTCCTTTGGCTTGAGGGATTGAGGGTTCTACTCTTGTTTGAAGTAATAGTGGTGGCCACCAATTCACTTTGGAGAGGATTAGGCTAAAAACAATTGCATTATTAAAAAATTCAATGTAGATGGCTCAGGACAAGAGTAGAGTAACAGTGCATAAACACCATTAAGCTTTTTCAAAAGGGGGAGGCTTATATTTATAGGAAAAAGTGAGCCTCTAACCAAGCAAACTGATTCTGGAATTTTTCAGATCAGTTTGGTCAATTTTTGACCGGTCAGTTCAGCTTACTTTTTGGATCTAGATTTGAAATAGGAGAGAGGAGAGATGAAAATATCTCATTTTATTGATTAAAAACTAGGGGTAATGATGAGAAAAAGGTGCCTACTTCATGAGGGGAGATCCCCACACTGAGATGTCAAATTCAGTTTTTTAATTCTTTTCTTTGGTCCCTAGTCCACTCTTCATCTTATGTGAGCATTTACTCATTTTTGGGGGGTTTTTCTTTTATTCTTCAATTTATCTCCTCCCTAAATTTGGATTAATCTCATTGGCCTGTCAAACCTTTGTTTGGACCTTAATCCAAAATTTTCTGAAAACAGGGGCCCTTAGGCTAAGGTCTTTTGTGCACATTATAATTTATTTCTAATGCACCTTAATAGGAATTTCTTTTTAAACTTTTGTTTCGGGGAACTTATTTTAATAAGAAGGGATATTTTTCCATCCAAGGATATCTAAAAATTAAATTATCTCTCTCTAAAATATTTTCTCTCTCTAGGCCAAAACAGGTAGAAACAAGATCTTTTATTATTTTGAAAAGGGGATTGATTATAGGGGAAGAAACTGGACATCTTGAGGGACTGGGGAGGAATCTTACATCCTCTCCCACTTGAAAAATGCGAGATGACCTCATCTCACAAACTGGGGGTAATCCCGTATAGCAGTTCGGCTTCTTTCTCTCCCAGGTGGCGTCTTCAAAAGGATAGAACTTCCATTTGACTAATAATTCTCTCAGAATTTTGTTCCTAAGTACCTTCTCTTGAACATCAAGGATTTCTTCAGGTTGGAGTTCCATCTTCCCTTGGGTTGAAGAAGTTAAGAGTTCATCCATCATTAAGCACATGATTCGGGCTTGGTACATACTTCTTAAGTTGGCAGACATGAAATACATTATGTACTTTGAGATGAGGAGGTAGAAGAAGTTCATAGGTTAAGTCACCTACTTTCTTTGTAATCAGATATGGCCCACAGTATCTGGGGGATAACTTCTTATACTTCCTAAGAGATAGAGAACTTCTTTTGGGACGTACTCGAATGAAGACCATATCTGCTTCTTCGAATTTTCTACCTGACCTCTTCTTATCTACATACTGCTTCTATCTATCCTGGGTAACTTTTATATCCTTGCGGATTGATTACATTTGCTGCTCCATGTCATCAAGCATATGTCTGGACATCTCGAATCAATGGGTTGGACCAAGTTAATGGTGTTAGGTAGTCTTCTCCATACAGAGCTTTGAAAGCGCTCATTCCAATACTTCGGTGATAAGAAGCATTGTAGGCAAATTCGACTAGGTGCAGATAGCTTAGCCACTTCTTGGGTTCCCTACCACAATATGACCGAAGTATATCTTCGATTACTTGGTTCACCCTTTCTGATTGACCATCGGTCTCGGGGTGGTAAGCTGTGCTGAGATCGAAGAAAGTTCCTACTACTTTGAAGAATGCAGTCAAGAATCTTGACGTGAATTTGGGATCTCGATCACTTACTATTCTCCTGGGTAGGCCATGCAATCTGAAGATTTCCTTGCAGACCACTTTGGCCACATCCAACTGTAGTGTAGGTTTCTTTTACTGGAATCAGATAGGCAACTTTGGTTAGTCTGATTAGGCCTCCATTCTTATAGAACTTTAGGTGAAGCTATTGGGGTTGAAGTTGGTGGTGAGGCTTCTTTGTTCACGTTGTTTGATTTTGGCAACCATATGATGGGATTACCATCATAGTATCCTTGTTGTTGAAGCACATGCACAAGCACCCATCTTTGATGAACATTATAAACTGGATGATGCTTTTGGTGCTGAGGTTTGTTTCTTTGAACAAGTTGAGAGGACTTTTTGATTCGATTGGGAAACCACGCTATGGTATTATCTTGGTAGTACCCTTGTTCTTGTAGTAATCTTTTTAGTACCCACACTTGTTGACTTGGTGGAGTTCTTTGAGGAACTTGCATAGGCTTTTGTGGATAGTGTTGTGGAGTACTTTTCTTTTTCCTTGGCCTCTGAGTGATTGCTGCGTTGAGGAAGAGGTTCTGCCGAGGCACCCAAATTTGATTGGCACCTTTGTAGTAGCCTTGAACAACGAGGAGCTGCTTCTCCACCTACATTTTGACACCATTAACATACCTCAATTATTATTGTCTCTTGGTGGAGCCCTTCTTCACATTAGTTGGCACTGAGGTTTCAGGTTTGAGACTCATGGTTATTTTTTATGATGATGAGGCTAGAGTCTCTTGTGGAGTGGCTATCGATGAGATGAGGCTTTTAAGCATGTGGTTGTCTCTTTTGGTGAGGTTTGTTTTGATGAAGAGGCACAGGCTCCGAGGCTTTTCCTTTGAGTTCTTTGTTAGAGATAGATGGTTGCGCTATGGGAACTTCTTCAGGAATAGCTGTTGATTGCGAGGTATTGGCATCAAAGTTTGTTTGTGAGGATGGGATTGAAGGAGTAGATGCTTTATTAGAGTCGGTTGTTGATGCAGATTTTAGGTCATTGTGTAGAGGGGATTCTGTGGAAGAGGCTTGTAACCTTTTGTGTTTAGCATCATAGAAATCCATTAACGTTGGATCCTCTTCCTTCTTGCAGTATGGTATTGTCAATTTTTTGTTGTTGACCATCATGATGACTCTATCGCTAGTAGCAAAGCATAGTGGTGCTTGGGTAGCAACAATCCATTTATGCCCCAAGGTTAAATCTTCTTCCAACACATACTCAACCACCAAAAACTTGCAAGTAAGAGGGTTAGTTTCAATATACATTGTATGTTCAAAGTACCCCAAACATGGCACGTTCAAAAGTCTTGTGTAGAGGGAATTCTTTTAGGTGAGCCATGAGTGTTGGTTGACCTAACAAATCTCATAACTCAAGGGTCATGAGATTTTGTTCACGTGTTGGATAAAGTTGTACTTGAGCTATGGTGATTTTATTGGAAAGTTCCAATCCAATTAGAATCCTAGGGATCTTTTCAATAAGATATGTTGGAATTTCCTGCTCCTCCAAGGTCCCCTCCTCTCGTATAGCAATTGTATAATGCCTGCAGGATTGTTCAAGGTGGCTGTTTGCATGGATTCATCTCTTGAATACAACGAGTCACTTATCCAAGTTCCACCAAGGATGAAATCATACTCAAGAGAATCTAGGGTAACATGGAATGTAAATTCCACATCTCCACTGATTGTTTGAGTAGCATAGCTAAAGTAATCAAGAACTTCTCATTTAGAATTGTCAGAGGACCAAGTGTGCCAGTGTACACATTGGGTGGGTACTCTTGAAAAATCTGAGAGCCAAAAAGAGGAAGAAAGTGAATGGGAATATGAAATAGAAACGGGATCTAAAGCTGAAACAAAAATTGAAACATCCATGGTTCATCTTGACGATTCTATCATGATATGGTTGGATTTCCCTACAGGCAATGATGTTAAGCACAAATGTGCATTGATTAGCCCTTGAGCTAGTCATAACATCGTATGACAATAGACACTTGAGTGTCATTGGGATAACCTAAACTCATCCCTACAAACAATGGTCTTGCAAGAGCCAATGAGGTCTGTTTGGAAACTTGAGAATCCTCATAGTCTCGTTCTATGGAGCTCTTTATGTCTTGGTATAACTCAATCTGTCTCTAACTACTCTTCTGTGTGGAGAGTATGCCTTCCTCTTGAAAGAGGAAGCGGTACTCCTCCGGGTTGTGTATTTTGGTTGCTTGTTTAGGATTGGCATTATGAGGTTCAATCATAACTGGTGATCCTGTAAGACACTCAACCATGCTAAGCATGCTCTCTTGAGCTTACTTTTTGCGTTCCGTATATGTCATATGATCATGATTTTCAATTGGGGTGGTTGGGTGGGTTTTAGTTTCTTGATTGGTCTATTAAGTGCACTTAGTGACGAATCAGAACTTGTTTCATCCTCACTAAGTGACGTACTAAAACTTGTTTCATCCTTTGACTTTCTTTGGATCATCAATTTTTCATTATGTTTACCCATGCGACGAGATTGAATTTTCTTTCGTATTTTGGTTCCTATTTTAAGGCATGTTCTTCTACCTACCCATTTCAAAGTGTTATCGTTTGCATTCTTTTTTCCTTTGCCTCGTGCCTTAGCTTGTAAGCTTGCGTGTAAGCACATTCAAGGGTACCATGGACAATTGCCCATTTTGTACACTTAAGATGTTTAGAGTTGTATTTTGTGAGACAAGTTGCATTGAAGCAACTTGTCTTGGGCAATCTTGGAACATGTGGTCAATGCCACATCGTTCACACATGGGCTATAAAGTGTCAATGACTATGGGCATGGAAGTATTTCAAACTATGCAACCCACCACCTTGTGAGGTCCATGACAATAGAGACACTGAAGTATTCGATTAACTACTTCCTGAGCAGTTTCTATCCTTTGGACTGTTTTTGTTTGGTGCATGGGAGATGGAGGTTTCGAGTCAATTGTTGATGAATTGGGACATTTTGTGGTATCATGATCAAAGGATTTATAATATATGTAGTACAGAAAGATAGGTGCCTTGTATGCATAATGAGGATTGGTATGGTCGTAGTGATTGCACTTAGCACAAGGCATTTCGCTCCTCACTTGTAGAGGCATTAAGGATGACTAATTTTAAAGGATCTCATCCTCTCTTAGAGATGTTGGTTTTTGTAAGCTTTGAAGCAGGGCTGCATAGAATTCGGGGAATGATAATTCCAAGATAGATCATTCTTTAGCCTTTGCTTCACTTGGTTTAGTTGAGGAACATCTTGTAGCATGATCATCTTCCACCATGTTGTCATTTAAACGTTCTGCTTCTTTACAACATTGATCGAATGTTTCCGGGTTGGATACAATGATCAACTTGTGTAAGCTGTTATTCTTTAAGCCTATCATGAAAAATCTCTTCAATTGATAATCGTTTAATTTTTCCCATGACTCACATCGTGAGTCCAAGAGTTTTATCCGTAGTAGGATAAAGTCTCTAATGGTTTCGTTTGGTTTACACTCAATTGAATAGAGTTCTTTTGCTGCACTCCACCGATCACCTTGTCTTGAAAAACCATGGATAAAGGCTGTTTTCAAGGTTCTGAAGTTGGTCTTGATCGTTGGCATCAATGTGTGATGACTAGCTTTTCCCTCTAAGCATAGGTTCAACGCATGTAACTTAGTAGGGCAGTTTGGATTTCCAAGGCCTCGCATCGTTGGTCAAACATTTGTATGAATTGAATAGGATCTGTTGTTCCGTTGTATTTGCCCATGATTGTGGAAATTCGTATGGCCATATTTTTGTATGAGTCACTGAGGCCGTATGTGAGTGCTCCTGTGGGTAGGGACTCACTCAATCCTTGGGGAAACCCCCTTCCTAGACTAGTCAGTATGTCTAAGGTGTGGGCACCTACGAGTTGCAAAGGGTTGGTACCTGTAAGATTGGTGGCACGTTAGGTAAAAGACTAAAGGCCGGTGGGATTGAAGTGGCAAGAGGTGTAAAACCCGATTACACGCTTGTTATAGGCATGGCCAATGGTATTGGGAGGTGTGTTTGGGGCATAGATCTCAATGGCTCAAAGATGTCAGCCATTGGGTTCAGTCCTTGTGTGATCCTTGGCAATCTCTCTATTGTGGCCATATCTGATTGCCTAAATGCTCCTTAATGAGCAAGCACACATCTTTTTTTTTCTTTCTATATCTTCTCACCACCCATTACAGCCTCAAGAGGTATGGCGTACTCTCTGTTGGGGGTCCGTTTGCCCTAATTAGCTTAGATGCTACACATACATGAATGACCTTAGGGATATTTTTCTGGAAAAAGTGCATGTGAATAACTTCCCAAATGGAAGAGGAGGTCCTAAAACGTATTTTCCATCATTGTCTCAAGATGAATTTTTTTTCTAGGAATTTTTTCCAGCAAGTTTTGGAGGGTGTTCCAAAAGGAATTTGGAAAAACTTTGAGAGAGTTGTAGAATTTTTGGAGCACCAACTTTATCTCTTTGTCGTTTGTGATTTTATCATTTAGACCCTTAAAAAGTAGCCCGAATATGGTTCGACATCATTTTCGTGCTGTTTTTTTTGTGATTTTTCATGCTTTTCGAACTGTTTTTTGCCTTGATTTCAGGGGTGAATTTTGAGGTAGTTGGTTGGAGGGCAAAATGATCGATTTTGACTTCGGACGACCGAGACCAAAGTTGAAGAGCTCGATGTCAGCTTTTCAATGAGCCCTAGAGCGCGTTCATTGGATTCATGATTTAGGAGATACGAGCCTCCAAACAAGGGTGTTTTTCAGAGCTCTTTTTTTTTCTTTTTTTGCAACAAATAGACCCACTTTCACGTCATAAACTAGCAGGGTGTAGTTCACGGCGTGAAGCGGACTTCATGGATTTTATCAAATTTGATTTTTTTTCACGGTGTGAGATGCCTAGTGTTTCACGCTGTGAACCAGACTCCTCGAAAAATTAAATCTGATTTTTTTTTCACGTCGTGAGATACCTAGTGTTTCACACTGTGAATCGGCGCACTTCATGGAAAAATTAAATCTGTTTTTTTTTCATGTCGTGAGATGCCTAGTGTTTCACACTGTGAAACACTTAGTGTTTCACGCCGTGAACCCTTCATGGAAAAATTAAATTTGATTTTTATTTTTATTTATTTATTATTATTTTCACGTCGTAAGATGCCTAGTGTTTCATGCCGTGAACCGGATCCGCTTCACGAAAAAATTAATTAATTTTTTTTTGGGGGGCGTGAACCTTTAGGTTGTGAAACCTTAAGGCATGAGTGCAAAAAGTGGTTCACACATGAACCATTTTTTTAATTTTATTTTTGGGGTGTGAACCTTCAGGCTGTGAAACCTTAAGGTGTGAAAGTGCAGAAAATGGTTCACGCGTGAACCATTTTTTCATTTCTTTTTTGGGCATGAACCTTTAGGCCGTGAAACCTTAAGGCGTGAAAGTGCAGAAAATGGTTCACGTGTGAACCTTTTTTTTTGGTAGTCTAGTGGGAAATATGAATTTTCATGTTTGGGGGGGGGGGTCTGTTTGAGCTTGCTAGTTTCTGGTTGTATGCTTGCAGCCATTCGTGGCTCGCATACGGTTTTCGGCAAGTCCCCAGCTCCAACTCGTGTGAAAAAAGCGCACACTTTCTCAATTACTCAATTGAATTATATTCAATATTCCTCTTTTGAATGAAAGAATTCATGGGATTTACAGAAATCAATTCTACCCATATTTTCACTTTTGATAAATAATCATAAATTGAATTATACTAAAAATTCCTCTTCTGTCCATTTAATTTCTTGGATCTCAAATACCATGGGAATTTCTCTTTTTTTTTGAATTTAATTATTTGCATTCCAATGTCATGGAAATTTCTCTTTTATCATCAATATTTCTCATAATAAAATATCCATTAATTCAATATGCTAGGAATTTCTCTTTCCCCATCTAAATGATGGAATTCCAAATGTCATAGGAATTTCTCTTTTACCATTTAAATATTTCTCATAGATAAAATAAATTTATCTAAAATTCATCTTTGAATTTAAATAAAATACCCATTAATTTCAATATGCTAGGAATTTCTCTTTTCCCATCTAAACGATGGAATTCCAAATGTCATAGAAATTCCTCTTTTACCATTTAAATATTTCTCATAGATAAAATAAATTTATCTAAAATTTATCTTTGAATTTAAATAAAATACCCATTAATTTCAATATGCTAGGAATTTCTCTTTTCCCATCTAAATGATGGAATTCCAAATGTCATAGGAATTCCTCTTTTGCCATTTAAATATTTCTCTTAGATAAAATAAATTTATCTAAAATTCATCTTTGAATTTGAATAAAATACCCATTAATTTCAATATGCTCGGAATTTCTCTTTTCCCATCTAAATGATGGAATTTCAAATGTCATAGAAATTCCTCCATTTAAATATTTCTCATAGATAAAATAAATTTATCTAAAATTCATCTTTGAATTTAAATAAAATACGGATTTATTTTAATATGCTAAAAATTACGCTTTCCTCATTTTAATATTTGAATTCCAATATGGTGGGAATTCCTCTTTCATCATTTAAATTTATCTATGCAAAAAGATAAATTTAACTAAAATCCTTCTTTAATTTTTAAATGAAATATACATTTTTTAGCATCCCAATTTTTCTCTTATGGATTTCCATTGTCATGGGGATTACTCTTTTAACATAAAAAATAATTACTAGAAATTTCTCTTTTTCCTAATTAACTACTTATGCGTAAACATAAAAAATCAAATTTTCAATGATTATAATGAGAATCATTCAATTAATCTAGGATGATTAATCCTAGAATATGGTAGGAAGTCCTCTTTTCATATTATGAATGAAAATGATTTATGTGTTAATTTTTTAAAAATTTTACCATAGCTTCGCTGTCTGCTATTACTGAAAACATAAAGTTTAGTAATATCATATGATAGAATAACCATTAATTGGATAAATATCCAATTATAGTCTTGATTCCTAATTTTTCTATGAATTAAGTAATATAAAAGCATTAAAAAATCACTTATTTGGCCTTAATTTGACAAGCATAGAAATTACTTTTAGATTAGAGAATTGCTTCATGAGAAGCTTCATTTGAATATAGAATAGGTCATAGGAATGACCATTCTTTGGGGGAGAGAGAGAGAGACATGCTTTTAAAAAAACATTTAATTTAAGCATTAATGGAAATTTATATGTTTTATCACTACAATTCATTAAAGAACTTCAATTGTATTAAAAAGCCATTCAATTGAATGCTTCTCAAGCTTGAGAGGGGTTGAGAAGAGAGAACATTTGGAGATTTAAAAAAAAGACCATAAACCACACTTTATCTCCTAGATTGCTTGATTCTTTAATCAATGTAGAGGCCCCCAACCAATCAATTGGTTTGGTATGTTGATGAAGGCTCCAAGGAAGATTGAAGAGAGAGAGAAACTCCAATCTCTCCAATTTGTAGAGGATTTTTAGAGGATAATAGAAAATATCATTATTTTGGTAGGATGTAAGATTCCTCCCTCCAGCTTTTGAGGTGTATAGGTGTAAGAACCTCCCCTTCTGATCTTGTTATTATTTCCCTCTTTGAAATAAAAGAAAGATTCTGTTTTATCCTGTTTTGACTTGGAGAGAGAAAATGTCTAGAGAGAGGTAATCCAAAATTGAGATATTTTTAGATATAAAAATTCTCCTAGTGTCTAAAATGGTTTCCCTTGAAACAGAAATTCAAAAAGAATTTTCCAATGTGCATTTAGAATTAATTGAAAATAAGTATAAAGGACCTTAGCCTAAGGGTCTAGATTTTTAAAAATTTTTGGATTATGGTCCAATTAAGGTTCTTATGGGCCAATAGGATCAATCCAAGTGTGGGGAGGAGATAAATTCAATTTATAAAAGACAAATATCCAAAAATGAGTAAATGCTCACTTAAGATGAAGAGTTGACTGAGTACAAGGTTTATTAGTAAAAAAACTATTAATATTACTAAAAAAATGAGATATTTTGGGTATAATGATTCAATTTTGACACCTTGGTAAGGAGAAGGGGGCTCTTCAAGGAGGCGCCTATTTGACATGTGTGATGGAGTTTTAAACTCAAAAATATTATGATATTTTTTATCTCTCCTCTCTCCTGGATATTGTGATATTTTTATCTCTCCTGGATCAAACCAAATCAAAAGGGAGCCAAACTAGGTCCAAATCTTGTCCAAATTTACCCAAACTATAACTGAACCAAATCAAAAGGGAGCCAAATCTTGTCCAAATTCAACCAAATTGAACCTAGAAAATTCTAGAAACTAGTTGGACTTGGTTAGAGGCCTCCCTCACCTATAAATAGATCTTTAGCCCTTTGTAAAAAAATATGAGAACTATATCATGCCAGTATTATACTCCACTTAAAAAACGCGAGATGTCCTCATCTCGTTAGGTGGAGTATGATCTCTTCTATCTTCTTCTTCTTCTTCTTCTTCTTCTTCTTCGTCTTCTTCTCTTCTATCTTCTTCTTCTTCTTCTTCTTCTTCTTCTTTAATCACTTCCAGCGTTACTACCTTCTTGGAAGTGGACGGCCGATTTGGGAACATCTCTCTTTGACTTCCCCTATTCTGAGGCAGAAGTCTTGCATTACTTCGGATTAAAACCGCGGGTTGGTTAGAGGGTCTAACTCTGGGTTTTCTCTGATTTTGGCGGAATGAAACCTGATTACTCTGGAAGGAAGGAGCTGGAGTCTGGAATCTTGATCCCTTATTTTCTTGCCCTGAAAACCTTGTTCCAAAAGGAGTTGGGCAATCCATATTGCGATGTCCAAATCCTTGACAATTATAGCATTTCACTCCCTTGTTCAAGGGTGGAACTTCTAAAGTTGAATTCCAAGGGATTGAGTTCCGGGAAAAGGACATTTCTTGCATTCTCGAACTTCCCATATCTTGGGCTTGACCCTTATATCTCTTAGATGGTGGAAGGTTGGAATCACCTTCTGGAGCTAAAAACCTTTTGAAAGGTGATGGTACTGGCTTCAGTGGGACCTTGACATCAAAGACCTTGGCAAAATCCTTCGCCATCCGCCGCAGTGCTTCGGCCATGGAAACTGGCTTGGCATTCTTCACTAGGATATTCAAAGGTTCGTTCACTCCCCAAATGAACCTGGCCATCAGCTGTTCTTCATCCAGTGGTGGCGAGTATTTGAGGAGGAGAGCGAACGCTTGGTGATATACTTCAATAGTTCTGCTCCCCTGGGTTAACTCTAAGAATTCGTTCATCTTTGTTTCCAAAAAGCCAGGAGGACAGAATCTCTTCCTAAGGTAAATTTTGAGATCATTCCATGTGTGAGTATTTTGATCCACACAGTTTGTCTTGCAGTGGTTTCTCCATGCTACTCTGGCTGTTTCTACTATCTTCAGCCTTGCAAGAGCCATTTTGCTCTTCTCATTGTACCTGGTGACATCTAAGTACTCTTCCATTGCTTCGATCCACTTCTCCACAGCCTCGCCCAAGTTTTCCCCTTCACCCTTGAAAGGTCCAGGCTACGATCTATGAAGATTTTTACGAACATCCAAGTCGAGCTCTTCCTCATCAAGTTGGAGATTATCATTCCTACCACGACGACCTCGATCCATGATCCTATCAATACAAAAATTCTTGTTAAGTCCTTTTATTTACAATTCAAATCTGACTTTAAATCCAACTGATTCTGGGGTTCTTTAGATTGGTCAGCTCTCCACAGAATCATGGGATAAAGATCCCTTATATAGAACTCATTCTTAGATAACAATTCATTCAGAACATATCATTCATATTCTTAACACAATAATGGTCCATCAGATCGAAAATTCCATCTGAACATTCCTCCATGGAAGTTTCAGTTATGCAGGTTTTTAATTTGTCATCCCTTAACTGGATCCACTAGGTCAAGTGTTAACAGTAGGTCAAGTGTTAACAGTAGCAATCTGTCAGCGCAATCCACTAATCTCGTAGTGATTTGCTGAAGTCATTATTGTCATTCTAGTTACAAACATCATCACAGGGACTCGTCCCATTCATCCTCATTGTGGCTTTGTTCAACTGATCGCTTTTTAACCAAAATTCAGAAATCATCTTTCTTTTTTTTTCAATCAGAATCCAAATCAACTCATCAATTCTCAACCAGAATTTTAAAATCATATTAACCACATTCGAATTCATCATCTGGATAGCATTTTTACTTATAATTTCAAGGTCTTAGATTTACTCGTATATATTGCTAGTAAAGAGCTGCAGTTATACCCTTGGTATATACGGGTAGTCACGGTCTTTAGAATTATAAGGTAAATACCATCATGATTAGGCCTCAAGCAAGTCAGGGATTTCCATATAATTGTGGTACTTCATTTGAAGACCCACTTTCAATTTTTATGAAGCTTCATTCTGAATATCAATTTGTATGAATTTGATCACACAATTACAACCTTTTCCTATTACTTCACAAATTTTTGACATTTTTGGCTTTTCAGTTGATCCACTTTAGTCAATTTGCTCTGATACCAGCTGAAAGATCCCTGTCCCCTCCGCGCAACGGATTCGGGGATGCTAGCAGCAGAAGTAGCACTTCTTTGTGTGTATGCTCTTATGTTCTCTTGAATTACATTTTTTGTTCCCTTGACAAGTTCTCATATTACATCATTGACATCAAGATGACATCATTGATTTTCAAGTTTCAAAATCTTATATTACATTCTGGTATTAACTTGGTTAGTGTGCGTGTAACCTTTATTTTTGATTAAGTATAGTAAGTATAATTTTTTAACTTTTTACTATGTGAATGCAACTTATCTATGGGAGGTGGAGACTTGTGAAAGGGGAATGAATCATCATGGACCACGATATATGTGGTGATTCTACAATGGTGAAACTGAACATTATTCGGAGAGAGCATGAAATAATTACAATAACTATGAAAGGGGCCCATCACTGGCCATTAACATTCCTTAGACAAGAGATTTCCTTGATGTTGAGTGACCCTTCCACTAATTTTTATTTTAAGCTAGATGATAAGAAGTTGAGTAGATTTGAGCACTCCTTCACCTACAGATAGTGTATTACCCCCCATATCTTAGAGATTGGGGATTGATGTAATTGATAATTTACTAATGCTAATTATTTTAGTCTTTCTCAAATAGTGTATTAACCCCCATATCTTAGAGATTTGAGCACTCCTTCACCTATAAATAGTGTAGCAAATTTGAGTACTCCTTTACCTACAGATAGTGTATTACCCCCCCATATCTTAGATATTGGGGATTGATGTAATTGATAATTTACTAATGCTAATTATTTTAGTATTTCTCAATTTTTTGATTTCCTTTACTTTGTAATAAAAAAAGTCATCAACCTATGTGATCTATAGTAAACTTTCAAATGTAATAAAGCTTTGTGATACAACCATTACATCTAATTGACCATGACTTTCAAATGCACTAAGAATTTATAAATTTTAAAATGCATGTCATGAAATCCAAAACATTAGAATGTAAAGTAAAAAAGAACATTTTTTATCAAGAAAGCAAAAAGTATGTATGGATAGAATTAATGTTTATATTAGGAATGAAAAAAGTATCTCCGACATAAAAAAAGAAAAGAATAATAGAATATTCACACACTGACAAAAGAAAAGTATACAAAAAAGATGGCACAAAAAACTTTACATGGGAAAAGTAAAAAGTTAGCATGGGGAAATTAAGAACTCTCACTGCTTGAGCTATAAATAGTGTATAACTGGTTTAATCAAAGTTCTTGCTTTTGGCACCACTTACAGTGTGTAACATGGTGGGCAACATTAATTATCACGAGCTTAATAGATACTTCTTAGGTTTAGAACTCGTTGAATTGAATATATATAAGAGGTGTTATTTAGAATTGTTGTTACAATAGGATTTTATCTATCATGAAAAATATTGCTCAGGGTTTTTACAAAACTATTGCTCAGAGTTTTTACTTGAAGTTTTTTTAGTGCAACTTTTTTTTGGGGTATTCAGTTGGGATTTTCCAAAGAGAACCCCTACCCTTTTTGAAGATAAAGAAGAAGAGGGCATTCATTTTCTTATCTTTGATGTTTTATGTGCATCTGTTGTATATTCTCCTTGGTCCAATGCTATGGCAGTAAACATTTTTTGAACCGATGATGCTCCAGTTATCCACACATAGTCATCTGAATAAAGTTTTTGAGAAAACTAAATAAAGGGAAAAAAATGATATTAAGGACATCATTCTATAAATAGAATACCAATAAGAACGATAAAACCATCATCCAATCGCTCACCTTCACATCATTCATTTCATTGAAAAAACGATGCTCGATACATTTTACTACGTTGACAACAACACTCCAACCACATTTATGGGCATCGATCTAGAAAGAGACCTACAAAGCTGAAATATTTAGTATCATAATCATCTTAGTTTGTTTAAAAAAACATTAAAGTAAAGACTTATAGGTTTGTTAAAGTAATTCATAATTCATTAACCTATAAAAATCTCCTATTGAAGCCGTACATTCTATTATTCTAAACACATGCTTCATAGATTTGTATTCAATTATAAAATAAAAAAGAAAAAACAAAGCGAGACATCAAGATGCCCATGATGGTGTGACAGAAAGGGGTGCACTTACTTTGGGGTTTCCATTATTACACGATGAGATACCTTGAAACAACTCTCAAAAAATTAAATAAAAAATGTCCTTATGTTGTGAACACGGGTGATAGTTTACATAATTTATGAAGTGAGTCCCCCAAGGTTATAAGGTGAGGTGATTCCTTTGAAATCTAGACAAAGTAAAAGACTTGACAAAGACATGGGACCTTTGGAAAAACTTGTGCAAATGTATGACGTTCGATTGCATCAACCCAAGCCTTGTAGTTTTATTGGAAAAGGTTTAGTTGGACTTCAACAAGGTGGTGCAATTAATGACATGAAGCAGCACAACCATAGAGGTGCATAAAAAGTTTCAACAGGAGATCAAAAATTTCACAAAGGCCATGGTCAATATGTGGGGTGAGACCAATATTGTGCATTACATGGTAAGGCATGTAGGATTTCAACAACTTCTCGCTACGTGTTGCAGCCACATCACTTTTGTTGCTTGCAGCACATTTTGTATGCTCACGGTGCATACTTTATGAATGAGTATAGTTCTCTTGAGATGTGGAGCACCCAAGGAATGGAGAAGTCCCACTACTAGGCTCATAGAGTTTATTTGAAAAACACACAAGATGGAGGAGAAAAGAATCGGACAAATTACCTTAAAGAGATGTTCAATTGGTTCTATCGATATACTTTCGGGGGAAGACTATCTACTACCGAAAGAGCACTAAGGATAAAACTTGCAAAGGCACCTAAAAAATAAGCAAAGCGCAAGAGATTGTGGAAGTGGAAAATTGGTTAGGACCAACACATCATGCAGCATGGAGATCCATGCAAAGGAGAGTAGGGAAAGTTGGGGTTTAGTGTACTTAAAGTGTATTTGTAATTTGGAATATATGAAAATTTTTGAGACAATGTGTAAACGACTCTTGGAATTATTCACATTATTTGGAATTTATGGATTTATTTGATGGATATTTATTTTATTTGCAAGTGAGATTGATCACCTCTAACTTGTCACATATTTTGAGCTTATATTGTGAATGTCAGTGTAGATCAGTGGGTAGGGTTAGTGTGCGGGATGTGCATGTATCCATTGGGCTTGCTTTGATGGAAATCTATTGACGCATGGCGTGTGGTGATTATTTATTCGACAGAGGTAGTGATCTTTTATGTGCACATTAGTGTGTAACATTTTGATGTACATTAGTTCTATTTCATGAGTGAACCTTAGAGTGTTCACATTTTTGTATTTGGGCTTATGCAAGCCCATTGTAGAGATCCATATTTTTGGCTACATGTATTTTTGGCTCTTGCTTTTTGTACAAGGAAATATATTTAAATACACCATGAAGAGGACGTGAGCCACTCTCATGGTGGGGGAGATTTAACCCATTCTTGTGTCGCATGTATATCTTTCTTCTATTTTGAGCTTGAGTATTTCTTTCAAAATGATTTTTAATAGAGGGCCATTTGTGAGCTTCCAAATAACGACCAAGTGTGAAAGACCCCTTTTCAACCATAAATAGACCCTTTGAGGTCATTTATGAACTCATTTTGCATTGTGATCTTCTTGCACTCTCTCTCCTCTCAAACTTCCTTCCACTCTCCTCCTCCCCATCAAAGCTCCCCCTCTCTCTACTCACAACACCATGGCTAGCAACGATGCCCTCATAGAGTTTCTTGCTAGCTGACTACACTTCGCATGTTCAATGACTAGGTTGACTTATCCAAGACCATAGGTCTTGCATTTTATGGTTATAGCACCACACGATTGACTACTTGAATGAGAATTTGGCAACCCAATTCTTCCGTTTTCCCAATTTTGAGGTCAAGTGGGTGCCTTGTGACCATTCGAAGTACAATTCATGGAAGTGAAGGCTCTTAGCAAGGGTTCCCTTGGCACCCAATTTTTATCTTGGGTATTAACATGCTTCATCTTTATCATCAGCAACACCGACTCAGATGATGAGGTGGAGAGCGAATCCCTACACTTAGACGGGTTGGTGTAGGAAGCCAAGGAGTTGACAAGGGAGAGGACCACCCTCATGGAATGCTAAGAGAGCACTTGGGGGATTGTCCTGCACCCCCATGGGCATTGACCACGTTACCGCATAGTCTCTCCTTGTGTGAGATTGACGACACCCCACATGTTGGCCTATTTCCCCACTAGGAGATCATGACAGTTTGTAGCAACATCGTCAATGATGACGAAGAGTTCCTGTTTTTGCATGACTTGGAAAAGTCATGCAAACTCATAATGGAAGAGTGTGTGAGCATCATCACCACCAAGGCCAAGTTCGCCTGTGACCATGAGGCTACGGACTTGTTGATTGTGAAATGCATCCCTCAGAGTCTCGATGATGCATTGGTTGATGCCATGGCCATGGTGTAGGGTGAGGTACACATGGGCGGAGAAACAACACATGCTGCTTGAGGAGTTCAAGAAGTTGCAAACTGAGGTGCTCCCCAAACAGATCCTGGTGCACCCCCACGTGGTTGGGATTGAGGAGACTCGAGATCCTGACCCCGTGAATGAAAAATGCACCTCAATAAACTTAGGGAAACACGCCCAACAAGATGTTGAGCAAGAGATATAAGCGAATTCGATGTTTTTGATGTGAAATATGACTATCATTATTAGACTTTATACCTTACTAGTTGTACTTTTCTCGTAGGATGTTGTCAACATGGATGAGTGGGCTGCACATGCGAGATAGGAACTAGGAGGGCACACGCGGGGGAAGCTGTTGATCATCATTGACATGGAAATCATGCACAAGGAGTGTCCCCCAACCTTGCCTTCACCCTATACGCACTGAAGGCCTTATCAAAAGTTGTGTGTAACTAGCCTAGCCCATACTACCAACTACATAATCCTTATAAAGAAGTGTTTGGCCCTTGCAACATTTGGTAGTGGGATAAGGGGCAAGGTGCTAGCTAGAATAGGGGAACCCTTAGGAGAAGTTGAGCCTAAAGATATTGCTCATGCAATTCTTTCGGGCATATTACCACTAGCAAAGAAGAGATGCGCCCAAAAAATTGTAAAGAGCATCCCCAAGGAACATGTATAAATTTTTGATATGAATGGAATGACCAGTTGTACCAATTTGTATTCGGTCCATTATTTTAAGTGATCAATCAATTTGTTTTACATTGTCATTACAAAGATGTTTTTTAATTTTATTGATGAGAATCGTGAAAAATATGGCACCTCGGAGTGAAATCCAGGTCCACTTTTTTTTTGAAATTCTGAGCAAACAAATGATTTATTGGCATAGTCAGGGGCCACTTAGGCCACCTTTGTGGTTTTGGTGGCCAAACAACAAAAAAAAAGGGGCCGCTAGAAGGGTATGGAATATGCATAAGTGTCCTAGGATATTGGTGGGGCTAGTTTGGAGGGAATAAACTCCTTTTTTAAGGGCTTTTTGACCCGCAAAATTGGTGGGGCCAGTTTGGAGGGAAAAAAGTTACCCCTGCTACCCCTAACCCTACCCACCCCCTACTTTTTGGAGGGGAAAAATCTAATAATAAGAGAGGCAACCTAGCCTACCCCTACTTTTTGAGGAGACCAAATGTGCACACTCCTCTCTTCCTATTGGTCAACTAAAAAAAGTTACCTCCCCTACTACCTCGACCCGACCCCTACCCCACTCCTCCTACTTTTTGGAGGGGACAAATCTAATAATAAGGGAGGCAAACCTTGCCTCCCCCTACTTTTTGAGGAGATCAAATGTGCACACTCCTCTCTTCCCATTAGTCCATTGCTAAAATGACTGTCATTAGTAAAAGGCCCAAAATATGTTCAAATGCCCCGTAATGAATTGATGTTTTATCTTATATGCTTTGTCTATGCCATTATGAAGAACACAATATGGTGATGCCTTTTTTGTTTTACATGTTGCAAATAATTAAATCTTTTATGTATTTATTGCCTTTTATGCTTCATCCATGTCATTGAGAAGCACATAATATAATTATGGTATTTTTATTCATAGCAGCTTGGAAAATTACCCTAATCAATTCAGTGAAAATTTGAAACTATTATTTGAAAAATTATCCAATGATATTTGTGTAAGACATGACATAAATAAAGCATCACTCGAGTAATAAAAGAAGTTTTTTATGGGGGTCGCTTGATTTTTGTACTCTCCCTTCGACCCCTCAACCTCTCATATATTAATTGCCCCGATCTTACCTTATCAATATATATACGTTGTTTGAAGAGCTATGAATGTAACTTCTGTGTTTGGGTGCACTAGATCTAATGTCAATGCCATATTCATGTTGTCACACCACACCTCGAAATTGGGGTGGATGGAGAGAGATGATGTTGCCTTTGATGAAGGCAAGAAGCTCATCTATTCTATGGTTTCGTAGTCAATCAAAAATCTCTGAAGCTTAAGGCTACCACATATTCATACCTACTCATAAGCTACTATCCTAGACATGCAAGGATTGAACTAAAAAAAAAGTAAGGGACCATAAGAGAAAGAAGGAGACTTGCCAATGGTATAAGCTTTATCACATCTAGCATGGGTGCTTTGATTGGATATAGCATCATCCATGTCTTCTTCTTTATGGTGGTGTAAGATTCTTGATAATCTTGGTTGTTAGGTTGAAAGGTGTTATTTCCATTAAAGCTTTGAACATGAGCTTTGGCTAGAATTAGGTTGCTTGTATGAATCATAGGCTCATACTTAATTTGCTAACAATTACACAATTGGTGTTGAACTTACCACACTGGAAAGTACCTCAACATGCTTCGATATCGATTGACATTGCTTGGTGGAGTGGGGTGAGAAGGAAATAATTTTGTAGTGAGTGGGGTGAGAAAAGGCAGTAATTTTGCGGTGAGGTGGTGGTTAATAGGTGGGGCATATCCTCAAAATCTTCCCTCTCATCCTCTTTAGGTGCATACGGAAGCTTACTCACTCTTAGTAATATGTGGTGGAGGATATTCTATATGCTTTAAGGCAAAATGCATACAGAAGTCCACTCACTCTTAGGAATATGTGGTGGAGGAGATTCTATATTCTGTATGCTCTAAGACAAAATCATTGACACATGAAATAAACATGGCTTCTAGATGATTATAAATGTATTGGTATAGCTTAAGCATGCCATGTGGGGGATATAGGGAGCTTTCATGAAGTATTTATGTGTGTTTTATGCCTCTAAACACCCTTGTGTTGTGAAGCACTCAATACTAGCCCAGATGGTTTCTAATGTGTTGGGTGTTGAGAGTGGTGGTGCGTTGTATTCTTCTAACCACCCTTGTGTTGTGAACCACTCAGTACTAGCCTAGATGGTTTCTAGTGTGTGAGGGAAGAGGATGGCAAGTGTAAGAATTCCTCCCTATCATTTGGCATGATGGAGTTTAGAAGTACTCGACACACCACGATGTGAAATTAAGCACTATGGAATGAAGGGGGTAAGAATATACCATAGCATAGACATGATTATTATAAGATCAACATACCTCTTAGTACTTTGCCTTATTAAGGAGGGTTAAGTCCTCAACAATGTCAATGTTATGTTGAAGTTAAGCATGATGGGATGAAGGGGGTAAGAATATATCACAATATAGACATGATTATTATAGGATCAACATACCTCTTAGTACTTTGCCTTATTAAGGCTAAATCTCCTAGGGTTAAGTCCTCAACAATGTCAATGTTATGTTGAAGTTAAGCATGATGGGATGAAGGGGGTAAGAATATATCACAATATAGACATGATTATTGTAAGATCAACATACCTCTTAGTACTTTGCCTTATTAAGGCTAAATCTCCTAGGGTTAAGTCCTCAACAATGTTAATGTTATATTTAAGTTGACAGGAGTTTTAGTGAAGAAAAGAAGAGGGATAGAGTTTGTGGAGGGGCTTGAGGAGTTATCCATAAAGCAACAAGTATGTATGCTCTTGGGCTTGTTGACTTTGTCATTGGTATTCTGCTAGTGTGGTGGTGGTCTTGTTTGCTGTGCTAGTTGTTACTGTTGCAAGTCGTATAAGGTGTGCCTCTCGTGTGTGTGTGTGTGTGTGTGTGTGTGTGTGAGAGAGAGAGAGAGAGAGAGAGAGAGAGAGAGAGTTGTTTGACCATGCCATTCAATTTCTTAAAATATCTGATTAGAGGGAGATACAAAAAAGTTGAAGAGAAAACATTACAAATAATTCAATACAAAGGAAGTATGGGAAAAAGAAGGTGACGCTAGGAATACTACATGATTAGAGGCCATCCCATAACCCTCTACATTTGGAGGGATTAGAGGGAAAATAGAGAGTGTAGAGGGGGTTTGTTTCAAAACCCTCTACACTAGCTAGAGGAGTTGGTAAAAGCTGACAGTTTGTCAGCTTTTTCAACGGGCTGCCCCCTTCACGCCCTCAAATGTAGAAGGTTATTTATTACACATCTCCAATACCACTCATACAAAACGTAATTTGAACGGAAGAGGACGGGTAGTGTGTTTAAAGCGAAGGAGGGCTTTGAGGTGGGCTTGCAGTTGTGCTGCTGCTGCTGTTGCTTGCACTGGCCGGGGGAGCGGGGACGCCCGAACGAAGCCAAGGCCTGTGCTTTGGGTCGTGGCTTGTGTTGGGTCCTGCCGGAACATAGTCTACGAACGACCCCATTAGCTTCCTGCTTGTCGCTCCCTCCTCGTAGAGATGACCCTTTGTGCTCTGCGCCATCAAAACCCATCAACAGCAGTTTAATGGGCTTGGACGTACTTCAAGTCCTAAAATCGACTTCTGAACTGATGCTTCAAAGAATACCTCATTCACAGTGAGCTAATTGCTTACATGGAGAGCGCCTAGACCTACTTAAATTTATGCTAAGTAAATCATCTATTGATGCTGTAGACTAATCAGCGTAATCTAGTTTCAATGGCAAGTGCAAACCGCATCTCCGTAGGCTGGAGTGGCCTCGTGCATCTCTGGTGTTGTTGCCGAAGGAAGCTTTGCTGCAAAAACAACTACTGTCAACACTCCTGTTTGCGTATGAATGAGAGAGAGAGAGCAGATGCATCAAAATCTCCAAACACATCTATAATCAAAATCTACTAACAACATTCATCAAAATGTACTACTCTTGCTCTCATTGAATGAAGCCCCAGCTAGAGCCAATGTGCATCCTGCATTGAATGTATGTACGCGCACTTACAATGTGATAGAGGCTGAAGCTTTTTTGAGCTTACAGCATGGAATGGGGCAATTGTAAGGAAAAGTGATAGCAACACTACCGAAATGTTCATGAAAGCCAACTGCCTCATACTTGTTTTGGTTCTAATGGTGAGAGTTTTTGAGAGAGAGAGAGAGAGAGAGAGAGATATGCAGACTAGCTTGGTGACTCTCGACGATGGCCATTCGACTCTTATATAAGAAATGTCAAGTTGTTGTTAGTATATGTATTTTGGCCATCATCATGCCTGTACAAAGGGGAATCTATACAAGATTAACTACAACCCCACCTCCCTCCACATGGGCAAAGGAGGTGGGGCTAATTCAAAATAACCACTCCTCCTTCAAGCGTGAGGAGGAGCCAAATCTCACATCTTCCAATACAATTTTGAATTTGAAACTAAGAAGATCTCATCTCACATCTTTCAATGAAATCTTTGTATACATATAGATACACACACTTATATATATTATGTATGTATGTGTATCTATATGTATGTAAGCATGTATATATAAATAGATTTATATGTATGTCGACGCACACACATGTATATTCATGCACACACACAACACACAACACACAGACACCAGCACATGATACGTGCACACACGCATACAAACACACATACACACACTCGCACGGATGGACACACGTGCAACATATAGAGATATGCACACTTGCACACATACTCAAATATTATGTGCATGTGTACGAGAGTGAATATACATACACACACATGTATATATATTATGTATGTATGTGTATCTATAGGTATGTAAGCATGTATATATAAATAGATTTATATGTATATCGACGCACACACATGTATGTTCATGCATACACACACACACACACACATAACACACAGACACAAGCATGTGATACGTGCACACACGCATACAAACACACATACACACACTCGCACACATGGACACACATGCAACATATAGAGATATGCACACTTGCACACATACTCAAGCTTGCACATACACACATGTGTATACATGCACACAAGCACATAAATACACTCACATACACAAGTACATGTGCACACACATGGACATGCACACACTCACACACACACATATGCACCTGCACGTGCACACACATAGATGTACACACGAGTATATTCACATGCTCACACGTACATGCAGACACTCGCTATGGATACACATATATAAAAACATACACACCATGTACACACACACACAACAAATACACACTAACACATACACACAATCAAGACACTTGCACAACACATGCATGTGTGAAGATATTACACAATCACATATACGTGTGTATGTGCACACACAATCACATACATATGTATGCAAAAGAGAAGACAAAAGACACTAAGATACACTTATTTAAGAGTGAACACACCTCATCATGCATCCCCACGTGTTAAAATTTAATATTAATTAAAAATATATGTGTATATGTGTTTATTTATTTTATAAATGCGCATGTATATATAGGTATACATCTCTAAATATAATAAAATATAATATTATAGATAATATATATTTACATGTGGGTGTGTGTGTGTGTGTGTGTGTGTGTGAGAGAGAGAGAGAGAGAGAGAGAGAGAGAGAGAGTTTCTATATGTGGGAGAGTATGTGTGAGAAGAGAGATAGCGTGTGTGTGTGTGTGTATGTGTGTGTGTGTGTGTGTGTGTGTGTGAGTGGAGGGGAGAGAGAAGAAGAAGAAGAAGCTCTTTTAACGTCGTAGGAACAATCCCAAGAGACCAAATATGATCTATCCGACGGGAGTGAGATTCGAACACAAGACGTGTT
>NC_141065.1:15360471-15372971 GCF_041138505.1 Cibotium barometz | reverse complement strand
CCTTTTCTGAATCAGAGAGTGTCCTCGACTGAGAAAATTCAGTCAAATGTTGTGCTGTCCTTTTTGCCCATTTAACCTCATTCCTCCATTTTGTCATGTGCCATTTGCCATACTCCCAATGACATTCTGAATATGAGAGACGAAGCTGTCCCAAGCATAATTCATGTCCTCCTGGGCATGAACTGGCAAAGGATGAATGGCAAATCTGATCATTTGCTGAAAGTTGTGATGTTGGAAATAAGCCTGATTAACATGCAATAATCTACCAGAGAGAAATGGCAAATCATCAAGAGGCATGCCAAGCTGCAAATTCATCCACAATGGAGCATGATCTGACAAGCCCAATGAGAAATCTATAAAGAGATGAGGGCTAAAATCTGCAAATTGTTGTGGATAGAACAAATACCATCTGTCAAGCCTTGCCCAATACGTAGTAAGTGCATTATGATGAAAGGTATATCCAGGGACTGACCCTTGGAGAAGTACCCATAAATCTTCAGCCTGCACAGAAAGAAGCATGTCATCCCATTTGTGCCTTTCCAATGATAGCATATGAGATCGTGAAGTGGTATTATCTCTAGGGAGAGGGGAATTATTAAAATCCCCACAGATGAATGCATTGGATCTCCATGGATATCTGCATAAAGAATCCCACAAAGAAGCCCTCATGGCAGAGGTCTAGGAGGCATAGACTGATGCAAACTCAAAAATATCACCATTAACATTACATTGTATTACTATCCATCTGCCACTATTGTCATTGAAGGCCAACTGAGGCTGCAACTCATGTCTAACCGGTATGCATACACCTGAATAGGTAGCAGTACCAGCATAATATATATCATAGCCGTGTAAAAAACCATGTTGTCCAGCCATGGAGTGTTGATTATGCTCTTGCAAACAAACAATATTTGGCTGCATTTTATGTACATATATCCATAATAGCCTCCACTTTGAGACATTGCAGAGGCTCTGTACATTGTATGTGAAGCACTTAAGTGTTTGAAACATGAAAAGGTATGTACAGCAGAGTGTAAGGATAAGAACCAGACATCAGAGAGGCTAGGCCTCTGCCTGCATAGGCTGCATGCCTTCATTGCCCATGAAAGACATAGCATTTTCCTCTTTTTCTGTATCACATATGGGGATGCCCTTCTTCAGTACGCCCACCCAATTTTGAAGGATAGGAGCAGAGGCAAAAGTAGAAGTTTGTCCTGGTGAGGGAGAAGAAGCATCCCATTGACGAGATTGAAGGAGGCGTTGCTTCAATACAACCACCTTCCTAGGTTGTTTAAAACCGTCCTGGTCAATTCCCACAGTTTCCTTCATCTTCTCTTTCCCTTTATCTTTTCCTTTTCCTGCAAGTGCGGGCACCTGATTGACTGATTTTGCATTCTTTACTCCATTTGTATTTGCTGTCTTGACTTGCAAATCATCATTCTTTTCCCGTGCCTGGGGTGGCAAAGCATTTGGGGGGGGCTGATGCAGGACCATTGGGCATTCAGAGGCTAGATGCCTGTTGCATGACGAATGAAGATCAATGCAAGGATGCAACAAAAAAGACACTTAGGGCTCTTGTAAAGAGTTCCAAGTTGTAGATGAATGTGGGAGTGGGCTTGACAATAATCCCACATGGAAACTTTTTAGAGTTCTAGAGTTTTTGTATAAAAAGTGGCCCATTTGAGAGCTAAAGGCACTCTTTGGTCATTTGGTTGAGAGGCTCATAGAGAGAGCTTGCTCCATAGCTCCATCTCATGTGCTCTCCCAAGGCTCTCCATCTCCATTCTTGCTTCAATCTTGTACTCTCTATTCTCTACGTATTCAATGATTTGAGGTTGCGGTCTACACACTTGCTAATCTAGATTTCTTAATGATGTTTTGATAAAAATCTGATTTGTGAATTGTAGAGTGCATGTGATGAAGCTTGTGCATGAAATGATGTGTAGTTGAGGCTTGTGTGATAGCTCTTTGCATGTTAGATTCTTTGCATAAGTTGCATTTTTGTGCTTAAGTGTAGCCTAATCTTGATGCGTTGATTATGTTAGATTGATTGCTTGATTGCTGAAGAAGGATTGAGTAGGACTAGAAGTCATTAGTGTGTGGTTAACTAATCTTCTCCCATTCGGGATAGCCTCTATGCGCTAACCGGGTTGCATTCACGGATTGACAAAGTGTGGGGGTTGGAGTGTAGCCTCCGCTTATGCTATGATGTCCCAAACAATGGTGCCGCTGCTGGGGAACGCACACCTAAGTTAGTGAAGGGTGTTAACCTACTAAGTGCTCCATTGATTGCAAAATCATGGATTAGGGTAGATTAGAGTAGAGTTTGCAAGGGCATTGAGTGTGTGATCTCAAGGGAGCCTTGTGTGTTTTCTGTTTTTTTATTAGAAGCAAAAAAAAAAAAAAAAATCCCATTGCGGTTGAGTAATCCCGCCATTAATTAGGATTAAGAGTTCTGTTTTTGTATTTTTTGGCATTTTTTTTCTCACTAATCAACTAACACACTGCGACCAAAGAAGAGCTGTGGGAGGCGCAGCAAAGAAATATATATATATATATATATATATATTTGCAGAAATGCTATAGCTGTTGGGTGGCCGGCTTATACCTTGCAGCTGCTGTGCCGGCTGAAAGTGGAGGCGAAGGTGTTGGGCGGCCGGCTGGAAGTGAAGGCGAAGGTGTCGAGTGGCCGGCTGAAAGCTAAGGCGGGCTGTGTAGCTGTGTGAGGCGGAAGGCGAAGAGCTGTGGTAGGCGTTTGAAGCAACTGGTAGAGCGCTGTGGCAGGCGTTTGAAGCAACTGGCAGAGCTCTGTGTGGTAGGCGTTTGAAGCAACCTGACAGAAGTGGCTGTGGGCGCAGCAGTAGCTGTGTGAGGCGGGTGGAAGGTAGCGTTGACTGCAGCTGACGTGGCAGTAGTTCGAGCCGAGCAACGTGGAGAGGAGGGAGAGAAGCAGCGCAGCAGCCGTGCGAAGGGCAGTAGCCTGTAGGAGGCGACTGTGGAGGCTGTGTCTAAGTAAAAGCGTGGAGAAAGGCTGGCTGCAGCTGTAGAAGGCGGCCGGCTAAGAGAGAACGCAAGGAAGCGACCGTGTGTGGAAGTGTAGAAGGCGAAGAGCCGACTGGCCGAGGAGAAGGTGCGAAGGCGGCTGTTGGCTGTGCGGGAGGAAGAGGAGGCAGCTGGAGGAAGTGAAGGCCCTTGGCTATGAAGAAGCAGGTGAAGCGGTGCATTGAAGACGCCGGCGAGCGATGAGGCGCATAGAACGGCGCGAGGCGAGGGATAAGGTTGGTGAATTTTTAATTTTTAATTTTTTTATTTTTTATTTTATTAATTTTTCATGTTTTTGTATTTTTTAAATAAAAAACAACAAAAAAACAACAAAACAATAAATATAAATATATATATATATATATAATTAAAAAAAAGAAGAAGAAAAAAAGAGAGAAAAGCGAAAAAAAAGAGAATAGAAAGAAAGGAAAAAACAAAAAAAAATATTTAAAAAAAAAGAAAAATAATTTTTATTTTCGTATTTTGAGCCCATTTTTCATTTCTTAATTTTTTGTAAAATTTTGCATACTTAAAGTAGCTTGCATTTTTTTATAGAATTTTTGTAATTGCGTGCATAATTAGTAGATTCATATTTTGTGTAATTAGTACGAAATTTATTAGTATTAAAAAAAACAACCAAGGAGAAGAAAACAAAAGAAAACAATAGAAAAGAAATAGAAATTTAAAAAAAAATTCTATAAATTATGTGTTTTTTTTAGGAGTCCATATTCTTTCCATATTTTTTTAGGAGTCCATATTCTTTGCATATTTTGTAATTTTTCATTTTTTTAATTTTTTGCATAATTAGGGTAACTTGCATTGTTTTAAAATTTTTGTAATTTTGTGCATAATTAGTATTTTTTTAACGTGATTCATATTTTTTGTAATTAGGATATATATATATATATATATATATATATATATATATATATATATATAATAGGATAGATAGTTACACCACACATACTCATTTTAGTTGCCTTCAGTGGTTAGGTAGGGTAAATATATATATATATATATATATATATATATATATACATATATATATATATATATATTTAAAAAAACAAAACAAAAAATAAAAAATAAAAAAATTTGACCTTATGCACTTGCGGTCGGGACGTCTTATAGATTCTGCCATAGGGCCTAGGGCACCTTCTAGAGTACCTACGCAGGAAAGTGGGACCCAATCGGTAGGAAATTTGGCAGATATTGCTGAAACCCTTTCTGAATCCCAATCCGATACCCTTTCCTCCAGAACAACTAGTTCATTGTCCATGGACAATCTTGGGCCGTCAAATAGTCATCCCTTAGCCCCAAATAGGACACCCATAAGATCTTTTAATCCATTTGAAGCCGACACCATGGGGTTAACACTCAATGTGAGACTCCAATATGTCTACACGAATGCTCAAGGGAGCTGAGATCTTTAGAGATCCACAACAACGGTATCTTGTTAAGATCGCAGACATTTTCTCAGAACTTGATAGAGCACCTCTAGTCAATGACCAGGGTAACATGTACATGGGTGGAGATGGTGTTCTCTATGAAGTCACCTACCATCCAGAAAATGTAGATAAATTAGGGGAGCTCTCTAAAACCGAGTTCTTCGACTTATCAAAACTTTCCAGAGCAAGGGAGTCTAGAGATGATTGGCTCATTGAGCCGGACATGCCTGGACCCTCCAATGCCCAATCCTCAAAACCATCCATAGATGATTTACTTCTTGTCGATCTAAATTTGGAAAGGGATAGGAAAGGCAAGAGCAAAATGGATCAGGGGGATGAGAACCAATGGGAGTTTGTGCGACAAATTCCAGTGACAAAGGTCTTACAGGATGACCCACTTCAAGAGGTCTATAAGGACTTTTTGGAGGGATATTATGCCACAACTAAATTGCCAGAGCTAGATCTTCCTCTAGCATTGGTGGTGGTAGTTGAGAAGCTTGCAGGACACATGAACCGAATAATTGATAAATGGGCCAATGAATACCGAACCTTAGATTGGAAAGAGATTCGGGAGCTCGCGTGGAAAGGACAACCATTATTCATGGAAGTGTTCTCAACAAATACAGCCAAACCAGGAGAGACAGCCTTTCTTGGAGAAACTGTTGCTCCTCCCCTACGAGAGTTCACTAGAGAGGGACCCTCCACATCAAAGTGGACCACTGCTAGTAGCCCAACTCTAGCACCAAGATATAGTCCTACACCAAATGTGCGACCACAGGTCACACCACAACAACATCTTTCTCACAATGTCAATCGGAGGGTAGGGGAGCCAACTCGGCCTCCCATAAATGCACCTCTTGAAATGCGGGTGACAAGATCTTTGGAGGGGTTTGGTGAGGCTGGTAATAGGGGACCTACACCAATTTTGGATGCATATGGACCATCTTACCAAAGAGAGGAACAATTCCCACTGAGAGTGAGAGGCCGTAGGCCCTATGATGAGTATTCAAGACAAGTAAGGCCATCAACTCTTCAGAAACTGGTAAAGAAGTATGAAGGGTCGGGAGATCCATACGACCATGTAGCAGCATTTAGGCAAGCAGTTCGAGCTGAGCAAGTGGCTGACAAGCATACTCAAATTGAAGGATTTGGACTCACTCTTGAGGGAAAAGCCCTTGCTTGGTTTCAGGCACTAGAGGTTTCAGACAAATCTTGTTTACGAGTTTTGGAAGAGAGATTCATTGCTGCTTTTTCCTTGATGGGAATTCAACATGACACGGTAGCACACATCTACTCTTTCAAGCAAGGCGAGAATGAGAGTGTTAGAGACTGTGTAAATAGAATGAAGCAGTACATTAATCGTTACCTAGAAGATGAGAAGCCCGCCCAAAGTCGATTAATTTCTCTCTTCTTAAAAGGACTCAAAAATTCAACACTGCATACACATCTCTATGCAAAGAAGCATACAAATTTCAATGAGTGTTGCCATGATGCTATGGATTTCACCGATAACTTCAAATTCCAAGATGGTTCTGACCCAGGGGTGAAACCTAGAGATCAGTGGGGTGATGACCAAAGTTTAGGGTCTAGCGCGCTAGTAAATCCAGACCAAATAGCTAACCTAGTACTAAGGAGATTGGGACAGACTTATCGTCCACCCATGCAGCCACAACAACAGCAGCAGAGAATGAGGAGTGTATTTCCTACAGGTCCTCATCTTTGTGGAGCATGTGGCGGTAATCATAAAACAGAGGAATGTAATACCTTTTCTCCTCTAGTCTCAAACCAACCCACAAAGAAGTGGTGCCAAGCCTGTGCTTGGAACTTTACCCATACCACACAGGAATGTACTCGCATTGCAAGAATGAGACAGGAACGTGAGCAGCCAAGGGGTGGAGTGGCTCCACAAATGTATCAACAGTATACTAATTTTGAATGTAAGCCACCAATGGCACAAGAGCAAGCACGACCTGTTCTTGGTGTTCAACCTCGTGCTCCTGGGACTGCTCCTGTAAGGGTTGTGGACTACGACAATTCAAATATGTGTAGAGACTTGGTAAACCCAGGCTATGTGGAAGAGGAATATGCATCATATTCATCCAAAGAAAATCTCTTTAAAAGTCTCGCATACCCAAGCCAAGCACTGTGGAGGCTCAACCAGGGGAACAAAACTCTTTGATGTTGCTAGGCGGCTACCAACCTAGGACTCCAGGCCCCTCAGGTCAATGGCAGCAAAGGAAAGTAGAGGCCAAACTAATGGGCCCCTGTTATGAGTGCGGAGAACCCCATTGGGCTCGTGATTGTCTGCATCGCTCAAGGCAAGCATCTCGATCCAATACAACAGTACAACAGTTTCTACCAATTGAAAGATATTGTCTAGGGTGTTGTGTAGAACACTTCCCAAAGGATTGTCTGCTGAAACCACATGAGGAAGGCACCTCTCAACCAAAGGTCTCACTCAACCTTGTAGGGGCAGTTCCATCACCACCTTCATCTGAGAATGAGGATGTCGTGCCACTTAGAGTCATGACTAGATCAGAGACACGAAATGCCGAAATACAAACTGATGAGACACCTCGAACTAGGGATGCAAAGACAAATCTAGTGGACAAGACCCTACAGTCCAATAGAAAAAAGACCACTAGGAGGAAGAAGAACCGAAACAAGCAAACTAAAAGTGCATCCACTAGTTCTCAACAAGAAGCCTCTAAACAAAACATGGGATAAAACTTTTACATCCCAAGAAGTGCATGAGGAACATCAACCTCAACCTAGGCCTAGTGCTAAACAAGATGAGACTAGTACGACCGAGGATAGTTCTGGGGGTTCTGTTTTTGTGGATAAAGTGAATGAGACTCTAGATGCCATCATTGATGCTCATAGAAGTCGCATTGCAGCTTTATCTGAGCTATTCAAGAAGCTTCAAGAATACCCAAACCCTCGTGAGGAGAAGATCAATCTAGCTGTACATCAGCAACTCATTAGGGAAGCTCAGACAATACTTGAGGGACCACCACCACCTATTCCTCGGGGCCCAACCTCTATTAAGCCAACATTAGAAACCGTACCAGAAGTGTCATCAAGTCGGGAAATGAAAAGTGAGCTCATTTCACAAGCTCATAGCAAAAGGTCTGCACCAATTGACACCCAATTGAAAGGAGGTATTCTGCCACCACCTAGCCTTGTCTTACCATGCAATGATGAAGTTATTAATGCTAATGAGGACATGGCAAATGAGATGTGGGCTGCAGTTCATGATGAGAAAGTTAATGAGAACATGTCCTCTATTAGTTCACCTCCATTCTCTGAGGTGGATTTTACCAGGGGGCACGGAAAACAACTTTGGACGCCCAAGCATCTAGGAGGAAGTTCAAACAATTGTTTCTCCTAGAAGTAAGCATACAATGAAAACCTTACCATCATATCTGGGAGAATATGAGAACTGTTCTCAAACCTTGAGGATACCCTCCATGCATAAAAGGTTGACAAAGGAGAAGGATATGAGTATAGTGCAAGCTATTTTATCAGCACCAGTGGCTTGTACCTTACCTTTGCTTGATTTGATAAAAATTCGACCTGATTTGTGGAATGATATTGCCACATGTTTGTCAGAGCAGGTATTGCGACAAAAGGGTCACCATGAGTGTACTATACACCCTGAGACAAAGCATGTTATGCCAGTTCCTATCAACAAAGTAGGAAAATTTTGTGAGGACGATCAGGGAAATGCTACCCTCCCATTAGAAGTGCGAAAAGTAGCTTCAACTGCAATACTTGATAGTGGTGCAGGAGTGGGCATTGTGACAAGGTCCATTTGGGAAAAGTGGGACAAACCAGCTATTCGGAGTACCAGGATGCGCTTGCAGCTAGCAGATGGAAGCTTAGAACATCCCCTTGGGCTGCTTGAGAACATATTGGTCACCACATGTGGGATTGAATATGAGCACACCTTTGCAGTAGTGGATTTTGGAAAACATCCAAACTATGAAGTGATATTGGGTAGACCATTCATGTGACAATTTCAAATGATTCAAGATTGGGGATACAGTTATTTGTACCTCCGACATGATTCTGTCATTACAAGAGTCAACCTAAGAAATCACTCATATCGTGATGTAACAAGGTCTCCAATAGATGAGTTTGATTTTGCTTCATCCGAGGGCTCAAAAGTTGCATTGTCAGATGGGCGAGAAGATCTGTGGATGTGTGGGGCCTCATGTAAGGATTTCAACACTGAGAGACTTAAGGGTAATCGAAGTGTATCAGATGAAGCATACATTCCACAACCCTTCCCTGAGCATTTAATTGATCCACTAGAATGGGGTCATGTCCTTGCAACATTATCGACATGTGCTTTACCTAAGCCAATTCAATTCTATGACTCAGATGGATATGACATTATTCCTATACGAATGGTACAACCACGTGGCCTTCTAGATGATTTGTACTATAGGAATGCTTCCACAACAGCATTGCATGTTGAGGAAGTCTCTGCTACTCCACGAGCTTTATCATGTCAAAAGAGTGGTGTTTCTACCCTACACAGCCCACTTTCAAAATCTGCTGTTGAAGCTCCAAAAAAAATGATGTGGATAATCGATGAGTACTCAAGTGAGGGCCATGGCTGGCATGTTCCAACTACTCTAGTTGCTGCTCAAAGAAGGCCATGCAAGAAGGAATTATCAATTTGGCTACCCAAAGATGCGTACAAACTTGTACCATCTAGCAAAGTTGCTAAGCCTCCTAAAAAGCACATCATTTCCAAGCCTAAACCTCGGATTGTTACTCGTTGGGTCCCAAAACAGGTTCTTAATGCACAAGGTTATTATAAGGGTGCAACAGCAATTTGGCTTCCAAAATGCCATGGTTTGCTAGGGGTAAAAGAGTGTTTCAGAAAGATTCCAAAAGCTACCCTTGGTTTTCCATATAAGTGGGTACAACGGAAATCAACACAAACTCTTCAAGATAGGATAGGTGGCTGTGATAGCACCTACAAATCTACTTGTGTTGATCTACCTAAAACATGTATTGAAACACAAGTTGTCCCAATTTCTCCTTGTTACACAATTCCAACATCAACTTGTGTACCTAAGACAAGTCCAAAGGAGTCTCATTTGAGCATAGATTCTAGCACTTCAATACCTAAATCATCTTATCTTGCTCAAATTCCTAGACAATTGCTAACCTTCCCACCTCTTAAGAAGGACATACCCAAAACCAAAGGTAAGGCATTAACACTACAATTGAAGCTCTTTGGTAGATCAATGTTTGAATAGTGTTGTTCTTTATGCCTTTAGAGGATTATGTTCTTTTTGGAGATGATCTCCACTAGCGCAAGGGTAAGCACATTGACTCCACAATAAGATCGACAAGCCAGGGCACTTTTCTCCCATTGGGTTTTTCCCCTAGGCTATATTCGGTGATTGGCACCAATAACAAATTTTATTCCTTTATTTTCTTTTCTTGCTTGTTAATAAACATTTTGCAGAGATCTCCACTAAACAAGAGCATGAAACACGCCCCAATAGTCCACCTATCGTGCACACAAATTAGGAAGGGGGGAGACATGCTACGCCTACAAAGACCAAGGAGGAGCAATCTGCACAAAATCAGCAATGCATCAATGCAAATGAACAACATCAACAGGCACTACAACAGGTGTATTCAAATCTTAATCTTTTGTTCTTTATGTGCTTTTATCTTTTGGATATATGGTTTGCGTGTTCACACATTATTGGCTGGTTTAAGTTTTTGATTAGTTGTTAAAATATGGTGAGTGAATTCTAGATTCTTAGAGGACTTAGTAAAAGATATTTCTATTTAAAGACAGTGTAGGATATATACCAATGGAATATGCCAAGTTCTTATGCTTTCAAGGTATATTAGTTATCCCTAGTGGTAGCTACCTCTTAGTATGAGCTAGGTGCTAGGATTAATAAGAAAATTTTACGAAAATATACCCCAAAAAAATAAATATATACAAAGTAAATTGAGACATGACGTGTCTACAGCCATGAGGAATGCTTGGTAGGACCTGGGATTGTCTTAGCACCTTGGGGCCGATGCCTTGGTTTCCATGGGGTGAACACTGACGTCTAAAAGCTTCAGAAAAAGACCTTCGAGGAATCTATCGCCTTGATAGATGTTGGTAGGACTCTGGGGTACACTATGGGCCCTAGAGACCGATGCCCTCATCTTCATGGGGTACTCCTTATGTCATAAAAGAAAGAAAAAGGGTCTGTTGCTCTTGAGATACTTAGCGGTTTTTAGATTCTCTCGGCGGAGGTCTCTTGGCCATTGCTTGGGTCTCATTGGGATGGAACCTTAATCTTTATCACCTTCTACACACACATTAAAAAAAAAAAAAGAGTTCCAATCACCTTTGCTCATATTTAGGAGTAGGTTTGCCACTTAGGAATAACTTAAAATACTTGTAGGACATTGAGACTGCGGTCATAACCGGCGGTGTACAAGCACACTTGCCTTTGCATAGCACTATCTACCACTTAGTCTCACTTTGACTAGTCTTTACTCACCTATTTTAGTACTCTTTAAAACTTTAATCAGCCTTTCACTTGTATGCTCACATGTGAAATTGTCATTGCTGTTTTTTTTCTTTTCTTCTTCTTTTTTTTTTTTCAATAAAGACTTTACTTGTATCTATTGTTTTTTGCAGCTCTTGCTACTACCGCGCTCGAGGACGTGCGCAAAATAGGAAGGGGGGAGTGTTGCATGACGAATGAAGATCAATGCAAGGATGCAACAAAAAAGACACTTAGGGCTCTTGTAAAGAGTTCCAAGTTGTAGATGAATGTGGGAGTGGGCTTGACAATAATCCCACATGGAAACTTTTTAGAGTTCTAGAGTTTTTGTATAAAAAGTGGCCCATTTGAGAGCTAAAGGCACTCTTTGGTCATTTGGTTGAGAGGCTCATAGAGAGAGCTTGCTCCATAGCTCCATCTCATGTGCTCTCCCAAGGCTCTCCATCTCCATTCTTGCTTCAATCTTGTACTCTCTATTCTCTACGTATTCAATGATTTGAGGTTGCGGTCTACACACTTGCTAATCTAGATTTCTTAATGATGTTTTGATAAAAATCTGATTTGTGAATTGTAGAGTGCATGTGATGAAGCTTGTGCATGAAATGATGTGTAGTTGAGGCTTGTGTGATAGCTCTTTGCATGTTAGATTCTTTGCATAAGTTGCATTTTTGTGCTTAAGTGTAGCCTAATCTTGATGCGTTGATTATGTTAGATTGATTGCTTGATTGTTGAAGAAGGATTGAGTAGGACTAGAAGTCATTAGTGTGTGGTTAACTAATCTTCTCCCATTCGGGATAGCCTCTATGCGCTAACCGGGTTGCATTCACGGATTGACAAAGTGTGGGGGTTGGAGTGTAGCCTCCGCTATGCTATGATGTCCCAAACAATGCCCAAACCTGTGACAGGCAAAACAAGCACCTGCAAACACACCCCACTTCAATTCAAAATGCTTTTTGCCCAATTGCACTCCCTCAACTTCCACCGCAATAGAAGGAGGGGTAGGTATATCAGTGTCCCAGAGAATGCAGAATCTGTTACGGTTTCCCATGGGGCGTGGTGGACAAATGACCTGTCCCAAGGAAGCAGCCAGGCCAGGCAACTCTTCACGCATATAGTCCGGGAAGTTTGCAACCTCAACCCATACAGGGCAGTGATGCCGTATAAGACTTTGATAATCCTTGTTTGGGGACTAGGGCATAGCATGTACCATTTGCCTCCCATAAAACAGGGGAGAGAACTCAAGAAGCCTCTGCTTGCATGAAGCATCTGATAAATGCACCTCATAAAAGCCTCTCGAAGCAAAATACACTCCCTCTACAAAGCATCCTCCAAGGATGGACTTAATCCACTGCGCGACATCGCTGGCCGCAGGGATTCTTCCTAGAAAGAATATTATAACCGCAGTTTGAGACAACTTTCTGAGAGGGTTTACCAGGGACGACAACTTCAATTTGTAGGTGACCTCTAG
>NC_141065.1:15320471-15355471 GCF_041138505.1 Cibotium barometz | reverse complement strand
TGTTTACTCTCCAGGCAATCTCATCATTCACTGGCAAAGTACATGTTTTTCATCTTCAACTTCAGTTTGTTGATATTGATTGCTTGTTGGGCACCCTATCAGGGCCAAATGCATCTCTGCAACTCTAGCGACACTGGCTCGCGCGGCACCCATCATTGCAAATTGCAATCTTTCCATCCGAAAGGTTCCATGGCAGCAATCCCACCTCAAAAGGTCGGGGCCCTCGGCTTCTCTTGCAGCAGCTCAAGAAATAGCTTCCAAAACGGAATCGGAGATATCAATCAGCTTGGAGATGGAGGAGGAGGAGCGAAAGCCCGTTGTTTTGCCCACCAACGAGTCCTCAGAGTACCTTGTTCGAATCCGCCACACGGTAGGCTGCCTTCTATCTGCTAATTGCACTGTTTATTAATTAATGATGTCAGCTAGTATGCTAGTAGGACAATTTGGACAAGACAATCGAGGTCTTTTCAAAGCTGTCCAGATGATATGGAGTTGAAAAGCATGTGGTCAAAGCAGCAAGGGTGGTGGACATCTCCCGGGCCCAAATGGTGGCTATCTTCCTGTCCATCTTCCGGCCAAACTTGGACAGTTCAGCATCTGAGCCGACTTGGGTTCAACATGACATTTAGGATGTGAGGTCTAGAAGTGGAACGGAGACTACCGACGGGCTGAGGAATGGGAATTGGAGGAAGAAGATTGAGATGTATTGGAAGATGAAGAAGGATTGTGTGCAGGTGACACTCTAGTGGAGGATTCTTGGGCTCCTCTTCAATGGTTCAAGTCATTGGCTTTTAGGAGCGAGCATGGTACATCGACCCTTCCAACTCAACGTTGCCGACGACAAACCCTCTTGGCAACTTTGGCTATGGGTGAACCCCCCTTGGCCCTTTCATGATGCTGTCCCCTTTTTGCTACTCAGCCCAGTGATATGATATGAAGAGGACGGCATCTTCAGCTGACTAGAGATGGGAGCTCACCAATAGCATCATTGTGTGGTATATGTGGCTCACGCAGGAGTGGGGCCCTAGAGGAATCAGTCAACCCCTCTCATAAGGCTATCCATTCCATTTGCGATAGATCTTATTCACACCCTCCAAGGTTGCTAGGAGCGCCTCATAGGTCACACAGGAGGGTCGCACAACTTTTCTCCACTTTTAGAGCTGATGATCCTTTTCTACCTGTGGGGTGATAGAGGCATCTCTTGGCACTAAAGGGCCTTGGTGTGGCTCCTGTTGTGAGGTCTTCATAGACCACGCCCAAGGATTATCTGACCTAGAACTGAAACCCTATCGAGGTTTCATAGACCTGGCATCATTGTAGGCATCGCATGACTGTGCAATGGATTGTGGCTAGTGACTCACCACCCAACCGTAGGTTCAGTGCCTCAAACCACATCTGGATTACTGTGAGTGTGCTTGGTTCTAATGGTCCCAACCTAGGGTCCCATACCACTAGGCTGAACAACCCACCTTGCAGTTCCATGGCCACGAGATCATGCACGCTTCCTTGGTAGCCCCAGGTCACTGCGTGACTGCTTGACCTCTTGTCTAATAAATGACCCCAAGGTCACTTATCTAGTAAGAACCCTGCTATTATTGGCCCTTGCACTATTTATAAGCTTTCCGACTTTATTTATAACCTTTTAGCCATTATTAGCCCTAGGCTATTAGTTATAAGCCCTTAGCCAAAATAGACCTAGGCTATTAGTTATTTATAAGCTTTTAGCCATCATTAGCCCTAGGCTATTAGTTATAAGCCCTTAGCCAATATAGACTTCTTCTTTTGCTAGTGCTCTTAGCTCATGCGTAAACCCTTGAGGTCGCCACGCCCTAGCTAAGCCGTTAGCCCCTAGCCCTAATCTTAGGCCTGTCCAGACATAACATACTTCCCCCCTTCTATTCAATTCACGTTCTCATGAATGCATAAGGAGATAAGACTATGTAAGCAAATCGTGGGATCAAGATATCTGTCCACAGTATCTACTCAAGTCTATTGCCTCTTATTGTCACGATCGTGACTTAATCTCTCTAATTTCTATTGATTAGCTTTCAATCATTGAAAGGACACCATTGAAGGGTCACACCTTGTCATTGTGTGAAAATGGCATTCTTCCCAGTCCTAAAAGGGCTTCTTTCTAGTTTTATTTGGTTTTATTGTAGGATTTTGGGTCTTGGCTGCTGGCCAACAGCCCCTGTACTGGGCCGACCAGCAGCCCAACCCCATACATATGCATCGCTTCATCATTCAGCACTTCACCACATCATAAACAATAATACCATCTGCTGCTGCTGGTGGCACCTGCTCTACATCAGAAAATCATCATTGGTATCAGCTCCAGCGTTTTTCTCCTGCAGCAAATCACATCTTGGGACAGCAGCCTTCTCTGCTACAGCACAGCTCGGGACAGCAGCCCGCTCTTTGCCCTTGATCCTCCATCGACATGGGACAGCAACCCTCTCTGTCCATCTTCATTTGACATCGTTGGGACAACAGCCCTCTCTCCTTCATCATCATCACATCGTTGGGACAACCCTCTTTGCTCACCATCTCACATCGTTGGGACATCAGCCCTCTCTGCTTATCTTCATTCGACACCACTTGGGACGGCAGCCCTCTCTGCTCTTCACCACCCCTCTAGGTATTGCAGCACCCTCGTCACCAGAGTCTACACCCCTCAGGTACCGCAACACCCTTGTCACCGGAGCTTGCACCACTTCACCTTCCACTGCCCACTACATATATCTACCACTTCGGAGTGCCTCTGCATCCATTGACGTGAGCCTTTGACACCGACGACCTCACGGAGTGCCCTTGCCTCACATCGATGCGAGCCTTCGTCACCGACCGTGCTTCAGCTTTGACCTCATCTCTGCTTCTTCACCAGTCTACTACTCAAAGTTACTTTACACCAGAGGGCCTCTTGTACAAGATTTCATTCACCATCATATATACACTCATTCACCCATTTCATGCTGTGTTGATTTGCTCTGATCTCTCGTACATTTGGTCCTTTCATCCTTTTGCCCTCAGAGTCACATGGGTCATCACTAAAGGACACATCTCTACGTCCAAAGGACATAACTATTCATTCAAGAGTCACACCCTTTCGTTAGGGGTGTGCCTCTTCATTTGTACCTTTTTAGGTCCTATTTAATAAGGCCGCCTTGTGTCTCAATGCAACAACGCAGCTTTCCGCTGTTTGCCTCATATTTACTCAAGTATTGAAGTATTAATCTCTTTAATTATGTTTAAGAATATTTAATTAAGCTAAAAGCTTAACTGTGATATCAGAGCAAACTAACTCCAATCTGTAGGATGCCCACAACCAAACCCTAACCCTAAAAATCGTGAAGCAGATATTTATCAGGTGTGTTCATTTTAGCATTTTGTGCCTGTAACATCCCACACAGCACCATAACATCAAAGTACACAACACAAAGTGGACATTTGATGTTCAAGAAAACCACAATTCATCATCATACGAGCACCACACACTTCAGGTGTGCAAATCAGGATTAATGGCTAAAAAAGAAAAATGAAAACCCCCTCTGCTCCCTCTTCATCGACAACAACCAGTCCCAGTGCTTTTGGTTCCATTTGAACTTCCTCCTTATACAAGGTGGTCTCTAGTAGCCTCCCCAGCTTGCAACCTACCCTTTCCAGTTCACAATATGCCTCTGCTTCACCCACCTGCTGATGGTTCTCACTGGGGCCCAAAGGGGTTAGCACCCAAACCCCCAGAGCTTTAACTTGTAGAGTCTTCATCTCAGTCTACCACTATGGACAACCAAACCCACTAGCTTGGCAATCCAGCTCCAACGGATTGGTAGCAAGCTTTGTAGATGCAACAACAGCTCCAACAACAACTTCAAGAGTCCATGGCCACATGGGCTTCGCAGATCCAACAGTAGCAGACGGATCGCCATTCTCTTACCAGACCTGTACCAGCAATCGACCCTAAACCATCAATACCAGACAACATTCCTCCTGAGGTGAAAGGTGACAATCTTAAGACTCTTTATAATCTTTTGCAAGCTAGTAAAACTAAAAAATTGGAAGTTAAAACCCCTGAGTCCTACACAGAGGACACAATGCAATAAGCGCACACTTGAACAATGGCTTTATAAACTTCGCCTGTATTTTGACTTGACGTTTCTTACACGGATGCCAAGAAGATTACATTTTCCGCATCCTTACTTCAGGATACTGCCTTACTTTGTGGCAATGATGATAGCATGTTGGAAAACGGTTACGATGGGGGGAAATTTGAGCGGGTCATTCGTAAGCAGTTTATCCTTGCCAATGCGGATTTTCAAGTGCAAACTCCTTTTAGGCCACTTGGATCAGACTGGTTCTCTGGCTTCTTATATCTCATAGTTCACTTATGTGATACTGGAGATTAATTCTGTGTCCCTAGACGAGTTTCATGCCTTCATTGATGGTTTAAACCCCACACTTCGTACCGATGTGCAAAAGTACAACCCTGTTGACCTCGCTATCGCCATTCACTACGTCGAGCGCGTTCAAGATCTGAATCCGAATTCTTAAACATTGACCTCTCAAGGTCGTTATGGCAGCAGTTCACGTATGGCTTGCGAACGTTATGAATAATCCTCATCAAGCAACTTTCAATTCAGACCCAATTCCCACTGGCAACATTTGTAGCAACCTTGCCAATAGGAAGGAGCATCTTCTTTTCATTCTTAGCGTCAATAGTTCTTTCAGCCACATGCATCTGATTGTGGATGGGATTGTGGACATGACCAATCTCGCAATCCTCGCCCTACAATAGCCCTATCTTCTCGTGAACAACAAAATATAGGATTGTGCACAATTTGTAATGGCAACCATAGATGGTTTAATGCCCTAAATGACCCAATGCTCCTCAAAACCGTAATGTGGAACCTGCAACTTCAGAAAATTGCTCCGATAATTCAAAAGAAAAAAATGGAGTAGCTCATGCACTTCATGTTAGTGCTAACCTTGACACATCCATGGCAAACTTTATTGAGTGCAATCATCGAGGATTCTTCTAGCATGACTTCAAAAGAACAACAAGATGATATTGAAAAGTTCTTCGATTCTTTATCTCAACATGATGAGTCATCAACGATGGACTTCTTTGAAGACACAAAGATTTCAAAAGCGGATATAACACTTGTTTCAACCTTACCCACATGGAATGACAGAGTTGATATCAAGCAAAAGGATAATGTTTTCAACATTGCAATGAATTTCACACATTCTTTTAACAACTTGGATGAGTACTTCACTACTTTCAAGTTGAACACTCAGCAGATACTATTCAAGTATATCGAGAGAATTCATGGTTGAACCTTTAGATTCTTCTACACCGCAACATAGCCAAGTCAACTTCAAGCACAACATTTGGAAGCTGACAAAGAAGAAACATTAAAGAATGACGCTACAACTTGGGATTTAGCATTTATAGCATGATAGCAAGACAACAGAGGAAACTTGTTCAATATTTCTCATTGTGAGCTTCACCACAAGCATAAATGGCCTAATGACGAAGATCTTCAGCAACATGAGAAGTCTATTATTTAGTTGGAGTCTTATTTTAAGTGGGAGGGAATGGCACGATTGTTACTTAATCTCTTTAATTACTATTGATTAGCCTTCAACCATTGAAAGGACACCAATGAAGGGTCACACCCTATCACATGGGTCATCTATAAAGGACACATCTCTACATCCAAAGGACATAACTATTCATTCAAGAGTCACACCCTTTCATCAAGGATGTGTCTCTTCATTTATACCTTTTCAGGCCCTATTTAACAAGGCCTTGTGTCTCAATGCAACAACATAGCTTTCGGCTCTTTGCCTCATATTTACTCAAGTATTGAAGTATTAATCTCTTTAATTATGTTTAAGAATATTTAATTAAGGTGAAAGCTTAACTCTTACCTAGGCCAATGTAAGACTCCTCTTGTAATAGGTCTTCTAGGTGTGTCCACCAAGATCTCCTAAACACAGCCCAACGCAAGATTAGATAAAACCATATAGAAGGGGTGGAGGCAAGCTTCCGGACATTCGTCCATAGCATCTACTCAAGTCTGCGACCTTTTACCTAGTCCAGTGTAGGACTCCTCTTGTAATAGGCCTCCTAGGCCTGTCCAACCAAGATCTCCTAAACACAGCCCAACACAAGATTAGAGAAAACCAAATAAAAGGGGTGCGTGCGAGCTCACCTGCTAACCTGCTATAGATAGCTAGTAGCCTAGTGTATTAATTTTGAACCTTAGCCCACTGTATCTGCAACTTTTCTCCTAACCCTGCTAGATTAGGCGTGCTAATTCGAGGATTAGCTCTAGGTACATAACATACTTCCCCTCCTCAAATGTTTTCAATCTTGGAAACAAAATCTGTCTAAGAAAGATAACCTCATAAATATCACGTGATCCACAGATAGGTACACACAACTTGCTTAACAAACAGATTGGTGCATCTCTCTCTCTCTCAAAATAAGAGGATTAGGGTTTAAGAAACTGCACCGTCTTCTTCTTCCGATCAAAATTGATGATGATTACAAGGCTCCAACCCAAAGGAAACGTGGGGCAAAATTGACCTCATAGGGGGTGCCGGTGCCGGTGTTGGCCATAGCTAGCAAGAGAGAGGAGGGGGAGGCGGAGGCGGAGGCAGAGGCAGAGGAGGCGTGGGGAGAGATGGGTGGGGTTTTCATGCTGGTGACTGGTTGCAAGCCGGTCTCCAGATGAACAGTTGGCCCCCCCTTCCCCCGACACCAAAAGGAGAATATATGTAGTTTCCATGGCGAAAGAGCGGTTGCAAGCTGTTCCTTGGATGGACCAGAGTATATTCTCAAGCCCCCTCCACACCCACACCCAAAAATAAAGGTACTAGTACTAGGTTCCCCTCACGGTCGCGCATGCAGCGAGATGACGCCAGAGCCTCACATAGGCTTCTTCCAAGGGAGTCTGTGCATATGTCTGAGGCTGATCTCCGGGAGCAAACCATCATCAGTCAGACTGTGCAGGTGCCATGTGTGTGTGTGTGTGTGTGTGTGTATGTATGTCTGAGGCTGATCTCCAGGAGCAAACCATCATCAGTCAGACTATGCATGTGCCATGTGTGCCTCCCTTGGAAGGTGAGACAGTACGCCCCCCTCTTCCATGCGTATGACCATGGGGTACTTTATTATTCTTGTTCCTTACTTTGCAGGTGTGGGCCCGGAGCAGACGAGCTGATGCCCTTCCCCACCTCGCCCACCACCACCACCACCTCCCTGCTCGCAAGCCGCGATTGGTGCCAGCCCTGGCTCTCCCCATAAGACTCATGCTGCACCCATAAGCACACACCCTTGGTTGGCGGCAGCGGCACATGATGAAGCAGCCAGCGAAGAGGGGCAGCGCACACCACCCGAACGACATGGCCCCATCCCTTGGCCTGCTTCCGCCTCCCCTCTTCTCTCTCCAGCTCCACCTTTCTCACAAGGAAGGGGTTGAGCTTCTTGGCAGTGGCAACAGCAGCAGCAGCAGCAGCTGCTGCTTCTGCTGCTTCTGCTCCTTCATGAGCGGCCATGGTGGTACAGCATGTCAGACTTCCGCAATTAAAATGCAGGACGTGGGAGTAAAGTCTCTCTCTCTCTCTCTCTCTCTCTCTAGGGTGGCTTCTTTTGCAAGGCAGCGCCAAGCCATGCTCTCCACCATCCGATTTCTTTTGGAGATGAAGTATGTTTGTATTAGTATCATCACATTAGAGCATGTTAAATGCTCTAAGAATTTCTGAGGGTAAGCTTAGATGACCTCTAGCCTGCTGCTGAGACATGCCCACGATAGAATGATCGATACAAAATCCTTCAAAGGCTCTATTATTCCTAATAATCTATATGAGAGTAAAAAAACCAAAGTTTGAGAAAGTGCACAATGCACTCAACCTCTGCACAACAGTAGCAGGCAGCAAAGTTCAAGTCCATTGAGTTTTACTCATTTTGTACCCAAAGGCTTTGTAGACGATGTCATTGATCTCCTTCTAGAATTTAACTATCCTCGGGCACAGCCAAAAGAAGTGCTTGGTGTGTTTTTGCTCTTGAATCCACATCCAAGACAAAGACCATTAGTCATGTGCCTAGCTAGCAGCGACGACCAAGAGGAAGAGATCCAGTGGTCATCCTCCACATGAAAATAGGTGCAGACCACAAATTCTGAAAAGTCTGTCTGGGGTTTTCGCATCCCCCAGGCAGTGTTACGATGGCTATATACATCCACATCAGTGTGCATAATAGAATAGGAAGCTTTGGTGGGAGCCTTCCACCAACCCCCTTTGTAAGAGGTGATCATCCAATCCTTGTATCTGTACATTAAAACCTGTCTCCAAGTTGTGAATGTAATCTGAATCTTCTTTTGGCTTGCAAAAAGGGGAGGAATTCTCCATTGCTATCCGTGGTATCCTGCATTTGTCTCACCCCTTTCTTGAAAAGGGTCTTGGTGGGATTCTTTAAATTTAAAACTCCAAAAGATGTTTTCCATAGCCAGAGAGTTCCGTGTGTATCTTGTTCTTCCATTCCATTTTGAGCTCAACACAACGAAGCTTCCAAGATAAGGGGCCTTGGATGGAGCATTAGAAAAAAGCTGATCCCATGTGTCAAGGTCCCAAATACCATGAAAATATAATTGAAGACCTTGGATAATGTCCCACAAGCATGTACACCAAATCTCAATGCAACCGAACCTAGCATTCAACTTAGAAGACGTAACATTGAAAGACCATTTAGCACAAGACATGCCCATTTAGATCTCTTTATTAGACCAGAGAAAGGTTCTAATATTGCTTTCAAACCACGGAACATGAGTTTTTTTCCAATCGAAAAGAGGGAGATAATACAAAATGTAAGGAATGATGATGGTTTGAATGATCCTAAGCTTCACATGAAGGGGCCACTCAGAACACTTCCAAAAATTAATCTTCTTATGAATCTTATTTTGAACCCACTCAATGAAATCTTTGTTGCTGAGTCCTACCCCAAGAGGATAGCCCAAATGTCTAAAGATATGACCCTTAGGAAGTCTTTCACCTTGCCACACAAGGAGGTCAAAATTCTCGTCAAAATTATAGTAGTGAGGCTGATAAGGGTGGACTTACTAACATTCAAGTCAAGGCCAATAGCTTTAGACTAGAGGTTAAGGGTTTCCATGCAAGCACTCAGATTAGCATTAGTGGCTTGGAGAAACATGAAAGTGTCATCGGGGCAAATCCCACCCCAACAAGTTGCTAAGGAGTTCTTACATCCAAAATTTTACCCTCATTAGACATAGCATCAAGATACATAAATAGAGGGTGAGTATCAATAGCAAAGAGAAGAGGGCTAAGAGGACAAACTTTCTTGAAAAATCTATGAAGATCAAACCCTCTAGAGAGTCTAACATTTATGCTAATTTGAGAAGAAGCACCTTCAACTAAAACGAAGATGAGATTATCAAATTTAGGGCTGAAGCCCATCTTAAGCATGACCTTAATAAAATGAAATCCCATCTAAGAGCACCAAAAGCTTTGGGAAAATCAATCTGCAACATACCCATATCGTGCCTAGTGTGCATAGCATAGTCCATACCATTTGAATAGTGAGAATGTTGTCCATAATGGATCTACCACCCACAAACCCATACTGGGAAGTGTGAATATAAGATCTCAAAATGGGCCCTTATCTAATAGCAAGAGCTTTAACTAGAATCATGTAAAGGATCCCAAGCATAATAATAGGCCTTTAGTGGGATAAGGCAGAGCTGCTTAGGAATGAGCTTGATAACCCCATGCTTCAGCTTCTCAGGCATACACTGCCAGTGGACCGAATTTCATTAATGATGCCACTGATGAAAGAGATCATAAGTTCCCAATGATGAAGAATGAGTTCTTTAGACAAATGATTAAGATCATAAAGCAATTCATTAGAATCAAAGGGTTGGTCAACTCTATTACTAGTGCTAGAATCCATAAAATCATGAGTGTGTTCGAGCAGGGATTCACAAGCCTCATGAAAATCATCATAAAATAGCGTCAGCAATGTTAACACCACTAGTGAGCGCAACACCATTAAGGAGAACAATTTGGGAAAGAGTATATTCCTTTTAGTTTTAAGTTTAGAAAAAAAAATTCAACATTCCTTGATTATCTTGGAGGTCAAAATTCCTAAGATTAAACGTATCCCTTTCAGCATTCATGTCTTCACAATACTGGATCACTTTAATTTGATGTTGCATATTAGAATTCTCAGTATTAGTGAGAGGTCTAGAATTTCTAGTATTTCTAAGCCTTCCCAACTTATCCCTGGCAACCAACTCTTCTTCCCTATGAAGGAAGGAGAACTTCTTACTAGTACTCCTAATGCAGGATTGCATTTGTAACACAAAAGTGTCCCACTTATCAAAGCTAGAACAATGCAAACTGCAAACTCTATTCCACCAAATGGTATAAACCTGGTCATTAACAAAAGTCTTATGAAGGAAGGAATAAAAACCATTAAGGGTCTTTTAAAGGTCATTCTGAGGGCAAGCTAAGAGTTTCTTACAAATCAATTTCTGAGGGCAAGATAAGATAACTTGTAGGATTTTTTGCTTGAGACATGGCCAAGACAAATTATCGATACAAAATCCTTCAAAGGCTCTATCATTCCTAATAATCCATATGAGAGTAAAAAATCAAATTCTAAGAAAGTGTACAATGCACTGAACCTCTGGAGCAGCAAAGTTCCATTAACAAAAAGCCCATTGAGTTTTACTAATTTTGTACCCAAAGGCTTTTTAGACGCCATCACTGATCTCCTTCTAGAATTTAGCTATCCTGGGGCACAACCAAAAGCAGTGCTTGGTGTGTTCTTGTTTGAATCCACATCCAACACAAAGACCATTAGTCATGTGCCTAGCATTGAGCCTGTGTGACCAAGATGAAGGGATCCAGTGGCCATCCTCCACATGAAATACCTACGAATAAAAATATTTCATGAATTCTTTTAAGAATCCATAATTACACAACATGGGAATATATAAATATTCCATAAATTCATCCTCAATAACATGACAAGCAACTGTCCCCAGTTGTCACAAAATCATCAAAAATAATCATAGGCTAGTATCCCTGTAAGATGCAATCGAGGGCATGGTCAAGTAACCATTGAGAATCTTCGATGGAGTGACCTTTATATTTGACCAAATGTCTATAATAGACATTGCCTTTTCTTGCGGTTGTTTGCTCGCGGTCTAAAATAATATCTGATTCTATGATTTCAGAATCTTCATCTAATATAGGTGGGACATCATATGCTAGATAGCCAGGAAGAGGACCTCTAAATGGTTTTAGGAGACTAATGTGAAAAGAGTCATGAATATATCAATGTGATGGAATATATAGATGATAAGCATTGTCATTTATTTTGGTTAGAACCTTGAATGTGCTGTAAAATCTAGGAGTTAATTCAATTGCAAGGTGTTTGTTGACACTTTTGAGTCTTGTTTTTCAAAACGAAGCCAGACATGATCACCTTGGTTGAAAGAAAATGGATTCCGTTTCTTATTTGCTTGGGTAGTATATTTTGTTTGAGGTTTAGCTATAGTCGCATGTACTTGTTGTAATATACAGGTGTGATCTCTAGTGAAATCATCAGCGGGGCTAGAACAATGTGTGAAAGTTGAGAAGCAGGTGTCGGTAATTTCAAAAGGAGATTTTCTTGTAGCTGAATGTGGTGTATTATTGTAAGCAAATTGTAGTAAATGAAGATGTTGATCCCAATTTGCTAGTGTGGAGATTGTGTAAGACCTCAAAAAATCTAAGATAGTACTATTAGTAGCTTCGGTCTGGCCATTACTTTCAGAATGGAATTAAGCAGAGGCAAAATCAAATTTGGATCCTCGATTTGAAAATAAAGCAATCCAAAAATGATTACAAAATCTAGAGTCACGGTCATATATAATAACTTTAGGTGGACCATGGTGTGTAAAAACATGTTTGATAAAAAGATGTGCATCTTGTGAAGTAGTCAATGTCTTTTTGCATGCAATGAAATTTAAATCTATCAATAATAGTCCAAAGCATGTCATTTTGTGCATAGGTAACGAGTAGACTAGTATTGAAATCCATAGATATTTCTTGCCAAGGGCCTTCTAGAATAGACAAAGGCATTAGTAAGCCATGTTGTTTTCTGGTCCATGATGTCGCTTGACTCATTGGCAAATAAGACATTCAGAAACAAAATTGGAAACATCATTCTTTACATTAGTCCAATAAAAATCATTGAGCGTAGCTTTGAGAGTAGTAATGATTCCTCTATGGCCAATGTAGGATGGATTATGCAATTCTTCCAAGAGAAGTTGTTGAAATGGAAGAGTTATGCATAAATGCTTCTCAAAGAAAATAAATCCATCATGATATGAATAATTATCAGTAGTAGGCAAATAATTGTTAGAGTGCAGTTTCAACCATACATGATGAAAATGAGGATCATTCTCATAAGTGTCACGCATAGTATCAAAAGAATGCATATCAAGAACAAAAATGTTTGTAATTGTAGGACATCTACTCAGTGCATTAGCTGCAACATTTTCTTTTGCTGGTTCATATTGAATAAGAGAATGAAAACTTTGAACGAATGATGCTCAGTTAATGTGACGGTAGATATCAATGGATGCGTGAGTAGATGTCCTATACTCTACTGGTGAGTCCAGATAGGTTTGGTTCGTTTTCTAAAAGTATTGGGACCCGAAAGGAGAATTGCTAGGCCTTCTAAGTCCTTGATCTAAAAGTTCTTCTATTTGTCGCTGAATCTCTTTTTGTTAAATTTGATTTTGTTTATAGGAGCTTTATGAGGTGGTTGACTGTCAGGGATGATCTCAATTGTGTGGTCTTCTAGATGAGATATAGGTAGACCTGGGGGTACATCATCAACAAAAGAGTCTTTGAATTGATCTTAAAAGAGTTGTTGACTAGGTGATAAAGTATGGTCGGTTGCTTCTATTTCATTTACATATATCATGTAGGCCTTGTCTCGTTTACGTAAAGCACATTTAGCTTGTGTGTGATAGTAGTGGAAAAAAATTTATTGTGGTATCACTTTGAAGAGTTAAAGTTTCATTTTAGTGTGTGATCCATATCCTCTGTGTGTCATAATCAATTCGAGGGTTGAATTAATGATGCAAAGGCATACCCAAAATTATATCACTAGTGTGCAATGGTGCAATTAAGAAATCCCTTTTCTCTTTATAAGGACCAATGACAATCTCTAGTTGCCTAATTTCCTTAGTGCCATTTTAACATGTACCTTGGAATGCAGATTTAACCTTATACAGTGATGGGTGTGTTTCTAATTGCAACTTTTTAATGACACGTTCTGAAATAAAATGATGTGTACTACCATCATCATGCAACACAGTAATATCATGACCATAGATTTTACCCTAATCTTAAGCAAAGAATAGAATGAAATAGAGTTACCTGGCATATTGCTTTGTTCAGAATTACCATCATCATGTACTGTGTCTTCGGACCAATCAGGAGCGTAATCACCATTATCATTGGGCACCTCTTTGATGTTGTGTAGTTGAGCAGTTGTTGGTCTAAGATTCTTCCAACATTGAGTAGCAAAGTGGCTCTATTCTAGCAATTGTCTTCCAAGTCGAGTCCTCCTTTGCCCTATCTTTCCACTAATTTTTTTACTCAGGGATCAATCTATTCCGAAGGTGCCTTTCCTTGAAATCAATCACAACTTGTGGTTCATGTGGAACACCGTAGTAAGTTCCTGTGGAGTCACAATGCTACCCTTAGCTCCTAGCATCTCTTTCAGTCTACTAACATGAAAGACCGGATGAACTTTCACATTTTGAGGAAGTTCTACCTCTTCGATCTTTTTAAGGATTTGGAAAATCCATAGTACCTAGGGGATAACTTCCCACCTTTCGCGTCTGTAACGTCTCTGAACTCTTGGGTATTCGTAAGTACACCAGCATTCCCTCGGATAACTCCCTTGGCGAACGCTGCCTATCAACATAAAACTGTGCTCTATCCTGAGCACCCTTGATAGAATCTCTAGCTCTGGCTAACATTTCCTGCTTATCTGCCAAGAAATCACATCATTTGAATACCCTTAAGTCCCATAGCTACCGGAGATCTAGGTTGGTAACTGTACATCAGCATAAACGGACTGTAACCTGGCTGCATGCTTAGCATTGTTATGGGAAAACTCAACCATCGGGATGTCCCAGTCTGATGGTCACTTGGAGACGTTTGCACGAAGCATATCCTCCAAAGCTTGATTCACCCTCTTCGTCTGCCCGTCAGACTAAGGATGATCAGAGGAACTCAAACTTAGCTTCGTCTCCAACTTTTGGAAAACTAGTTGCCAGAAGTGTTCAATAAACTTCGTGTCTCTATCACTCACTATGTCACAAGGTAAACCATATAACCTGAAAAGCTGCTCAACAAACTGTTGTGCCAATTTCGGAGCTGTTCTGGTTTTCCTTATGGGTTGACATCTTGTTGTCTTTGTCAATTTGTCTACCACCACCCAAATGGCATCACGCCCTTTGCGAGTGCATGATGAACGAGTGATAAAGTCCATGGAAATACTTTCCCATTTACTGTAAGGGATCTCTAGAGGATGTAGAAGTCCTCCAATCCTAAGGTGCTCAGCCTTGTTCACTTGACAGTGAGGACGCTTTACCACGTAGTCTTGGACTTGTGCCCTCAACTTGGGCTAATAAAACATATGTTTTACCAAGTCATAGGTTCATTGTACCACCCGATGACTTGCTGTAGGAGCGTCGTGATAGCCATAAAGGATCCTCCTCCTAATTGTGTACTTGTCTTATTAATGTATGTGATTTATGTGAGTCAAAAAGATAAGGTTGGCAACCTATAAAAGCATGTACTTGGTTTACTTCAAATTATATCAATTTAGTCTACATTGAGTCGGGGAATAATCTCTCTAGAGCATTTTCTCTCTCTTCCCGCTTTCTTATCTCTCTGCACAATAGCAAGAGTTATTGTAGACCTTTGACTCGGGAGACTAGAGAGCCTTCTTTGGCTGGTCTTGCGAAGCTAACCTTGAGTTTGTTTAGATGCACTCTTGGATGTAGATGTATTTTGGTGTTTATTCCGTGACCGGTGTGTTGCAAAAGTGAGAACCCACGTCTATTGTGGGGATCCTAGTGATTTCAGGCTACCTAGTGTGTACCAAGAGAGGATGCGAAGGATCCATAGCATGAGGAATTCCGTGAGGTAGTTGTTGCAATTGCAATCCATGTGTGTCAGAGCCGAGTGCTAGTGACCAGATTTGTGACTACCTGTAGCTACTTATTGCTTTCTTGTACGTCCTTGATCTTGCCTATTTTGAGTTACCAACAGTAACCTTAGATCGTGTATTTGATCGAGCTGGATGTAGTGCACAAGATCTCAAGGACGGTATATTTAGTCCACTTTTGAAAGAGAGTTTATGGCTTTAAGCTTGGGATTCATTGGAGCTTCATGTGGGTAGTTATTTTTTGATGAAATTTGACTCACGAAGGAAGCATGTCCTTACTTTTTCAAGAAGATTACATTGATGGGGTTTCTCTGTGACCATAGATAACTTATTGTTGTTAGCATGGTGAGGATGGATCGTCGTGTCATATTTTCCTTGAGGTGCACTAGGTTTATTGGTGATTTAAATTGGTACTTTCACAATGTTTAGATTTGGGTTCTGTAGAGTAGATAGAGATCCCTTTATAGACCTAGATTTAAGTTTATCTTGAGGAGTTGGATCGGTACTGGGTTTTAGTACTGGAGTGGTTACCCGAGGTTAACAGGATATGTGGATGTGTGATATACATAGCATTGATGGTATGGCCTATACTTGATTTTCTAGATGCCTTTGGCTCACACATGTACTCTAGCCCAGGATCATAGCAAATGTTGGATGGCATTTGCTGTGGAGTCCTTGCATGCTGTAAAGGTAGTGGGTTTTCCTTAGGGAGCATTTTGGGATGCACTTTTGTTTCATCTCAGATTTCGAGATGAGAAGGTTACCTTTGTTCCATCTGAGATTTCGAGATGAGAGAGGCTACCTTTGTTCCATCATTTATTGCATGTGAGATGGGGTTCTTGTATAGAACTTAAAAGCATCTCTCTCAATAAAGAAGTTCCTAGGGGGGGCCGGCTGTTCCGGTTTGGTGCGGTGTTTTTATACTGTTTATGGTTCTTCCGCTGTGTTTTCATGCTGTGTGTCTGGTATTTGAAGTGTTGGTCTATTGCTCCGGGTCCATGATTTGTGACAGTGGTATCAGAGCAACTCAACAAAGGCTTTCTTGGAATCAAGAGGCTTTCTTCCAACAATGAGAAAGAGAAAAGATCAGAAGTGGGGACTACACTGACCAATAGTTTTGGTATTGAGCTTGTGGAAGCAATCATGAGCAGTAGACAACTTGGTATGAGGATTTATGGCTTCACAGATTTTATCTGCGGAATATGGAATTGGCTTTACGTGCCCATGTTCAGCACTTTTTCCAGATGGATTATTGTGGATTATAAATCAAGCTTATGACCAAGCTATATGGAGCTATATCTCAAGATATCTTATGCATATGCAGAGGGCTTCATGACGAACCTGGCAAGAAAAGCTATGTATACTTTGAGATTTGCAAAGTTCTGCTTTTTCCAATTTATTGCATGTGTTTTTGGACACTTAACCCTTGTATGCTTGTACAAGGAGAATTGTGTGTGGTTGTTTGCCTTGAACTGTTTCAGGTAAACATGCTGTAAGAGAGAAAGTTACTCCTCTCAACGAGCTCTTCGCGATGACGTGAACAGATGTTCATTCTGACAATCTTGAAAATTAGGTTAGGGTTAGGGTTTCCACTGAGGAAAAACATGCACTACGGTGACATTATCAGTAGCATCATCAAAAGCGGGCAGCATCATAAGTGACAACATCATCAAAAATGACAACATCATCACTAGAAACAGAAGCATGACGTTGGCCGCATTAAAAAAAACGCATCCTTAGTGATGATGATGATGATGGCGGCTATAGAGCATCCTTAGTGGAAGGAAGAGAGAGAGACACATAGAGGTGATGAACATACACAAGAGAGAGGAGTTCCACCACACAAGAATGATTGTATTATAATCGTAACTATTCCCTAATTTCTCGGGATTCATATTGTAAATTCTCAATTATCCATGGACATGGGTGTTGGACACTACATGTAGCCATGGAATGTTTATGGTGAAGCTTCCCATGAATGTGTATGTGTAACACGCGGAAGCTCTGGGTAGTCTTCTTTCAGCCCTAAACACTCTTGGAAACCTTCTGATGCAAAAACGCACCATCTGATGCAAAAACGCAGGTAGAGAGAGAGTAGAGAGAGAGAGAGAGAGAGAGAGAGAGAGAGAGAGAGAGAGAGAGAAGTGCTGGAAATTCAGTATATACTATGGTACAAAAAGGTACATATCTTTGCAGCCATGGGCTGCCTTCATAAAAAAGGTTGTTAACCCTAAAATCTGTCCCCTATGGGACCTCTAATGATCCAATCCCCTAGTGGGAGAGAATGAATAAACCTTGAACATGAGAGCCCTTTTTATATGGGACTTGGGTCACTTTATGCTGGCCGACTGCTGGTCGGCCAGGTCCATGTCCAAACAAACCCTTTTTGCGCTGCCCGACTGCTGTCCTTGTCATTGATGCGCCTGCTGCCCTACCTCTCTGCTGACTTCAGCCGACAGCTCCTCTGGCAGCCAGCACCCCTTTTCTGGCAGCCGACAGCCCCTCTCCATGATCCCACTTGTCCTGCTCCATGCTCACCTCAGATGCTACACCTGAAGCTCCTACATCCTGGTTCTACTGGTTCATAGTCTTTATCTGTTTGCCTCTTCTGGATCTAGCCCTGGAAATGTCCATGGCATCTGTGATGCACATGACAGTATGCTAGCTGTATCTACGAGATCCTGGCTGCATAGAAGCATGTTAAGCATTTGATGGATCTTGGAGAACCAAATGCAATACATAATGCCATGGATATTTGATGGATCTTGGAGAGCCAAATACCAATGGCTGGGCCAATCCACCCGTTTTATGTACTTGTTAAATTCTTACTCCCTTAAGGCAATACATATCCTTGAAGGGGAGGGAGACCAGCCCAGCTTCTTTTCTGGTCCCTAGTGTAGTATCATTTCTTTTCAGTACTTCCACATTGTATAATTTGTTATGGCTATGTATGTGGGATATGGCAATGATCAAAGGATGATAAATCTTGTGATTTCAGTATTAAATTCTGTATAACCACGCCCCCGTTTGTGACAGTGGTATCAGAGCTTCGGTTCTCTTACGTTGCATAAATCTTTTTATGATACCTGATAAGACTGTGGAGAAGTCATTATCCGTGAGGGAAGGTTGGGATTTTAAGGTAGCCCTTGTCTTATTGCATAGTTGCATTCCGTATCCATACTCATCCGATGTGTACCTTCAGGAATTTCCATACCACTCTATACGTACTGTACCTCGTACGGATAAGGTCTTCGTACCAAATATGAGGTTCAATGTACAACACTTATTTGGACCGTTTTTTAATAATTTTAGTGAGTGGTCATTGCTTAGTAGTTAATAGATTAGTTTTCAATTCAGTATTACCATTGTCTTTCATGCTAATTTTGTATGGATGCTAGATATTCCTTATTATATATATATATATAAACGTGAACGTACTAAAAGTACTTATCTTGACGCGTACTTTACGTACTCGTATCATACTGCACTGTACCTAAAGTACTCAATCACTATGTCTTATTGTCACACTCCGAAAGGGAATACCAATGGTTTTGGTGACAGTGAGCGTGAAACCGGCCTCTGGTAGAAACCAAAGTGCGGTAGACTAGCAGTCACCTATCCAATTGTAGTCCATATAAATAACAAATTAACAGGAGCTAGAATGCCCCAGAACTGAAAGGAAATCGACACGTGTTGGCCCCAAAGCTTGGCGCCCCTTTTGGTATTTCTTTATTCAAATTCAATGAAATGTATAACTGAGTACAACAAAGCGAGTCCAGGAGAGTAAACTTGCATGTCCAATCTGGCAGCCCTCAAGACCTCTTAGCACAGAGGATTCACACACAGATCTGTGTCCCACAAAAGCAACACACTGTGCTTCCCTCTAATCAACCAAGACAATTCAACAGGGCAGCCTTGAGCACACATCTGGCTGTTCCATGAACATGGTTTCAAACTCAGTTCAAATACACATCCACTGTCCAATCTCTGTTTCCACCCTTCAAATTGCCATACCCCTCCTCTCACAAGGAAACAACTCTACAGCAGACATAAGCCAATGGAAAGAAAGAAAGATTGATATGTTCAGAGCTTACCAATTTTAATGTGTGGTTCTGCACCAGAGGGACTGACCGTACCAGTCTGTACTTGCAACAGGGTGTCTGTACTTTTCTCCCTGCAGCCGCCTGACTGATGCACCGACTGTACTCTGATAAAGCACCGCCTGCAGAGCTGAAGATGCGCCGCCTGCAAAAACTGTTCAGGACTGAGCAGGACTGTACCTGCCTGTACCTGTCCGTACAAGTCTGCAGTACTTGACTATACAAGCTCGTACAGTTCTGCGCCTGCAGCTGCCGCCTGTGTCAGCTGTCGTACAGCAGCCGCCGCTTGTACCAACAGTACGGAACTGTACCTGCTGTCCGTACCCTGCCAGTGCCGCCTGAACCAGCCGCCAATAGGCCTATAGCCGCCTGCTCTGTACGGCCTGCAGCCACGTGGTCTGTACGGCCAGGTTCTGTACGACCTGTATTCTGTACGGCCTGCTCTCCACGCAGCAAAACCAGCAACTACCCTCTCTGCAGCTAGCTTCCACGACTCCTTCCAAAAACAAGAGAGAGAGAGAGAGAGAGAGAGAGAGAGAGAGAGAGAGAGAGAGAGAGAGAGAGAGAGAGAGAGAGAGAGAGAGAGAGAGAGAGAGAGAGATTTTATTAACGTCTTCCAAAAGACCGAACTCGGCCTATGAGACAAATCGGAGTACATGTATGGGGTATCCTCTGTCATCCCAACAAAATGAAAAAGTACTGAATAAAAAAGCTGAATTTGGGTGTGTAGGGGATGGAGCTCTATTACTAGGAGAATGCAAAGCTATATGCATGGAGTATACAATCATGATATGCAACCTAGCTAGCTCCATCCTGTACCATACTGGGGGTATAAAATGGTATACATCAGTGAAGGGGGTGTCCACAGCTCCCTGAAGAACATGCCTGGGTGTGCTCTGAAGCGAGCCAGTCGCTCCTCACCCTCTCTGTGAAACTGAGCTCTGATCTCTATCATCTCTCTCTGGTATAGGCGTGGTGTCCGAAAGCCAGGTGTCCTCTGTCTCCTGCGGGCTCTAAGTGTCTTTGCTCTCTGGAGAGTAATTCCCTGCCGTGTAGGGGCTGGGAGGGGTATGGATCTCTGAAAAAATGTAGTAATCTGTGTCTGTCGCCCCCCCTCTGGAGCTGTCTGAGCCTGTAATAATGTCTCTCTGTGGCGCTGTATGTCTAGAATGTATCTCCCCAGTATGCGCTGGTCTGCTGCCTCAAAGATCTGGCGTAGGGAATGTGGCTCTCTGAATAAAATGGGATATCTCTCTCTGATGGCTGTATATGCTCTGCATCTGCATACATAATGCTCCTCACTCTCCACCTCCTCTTTGCACAATCTGCATACCCTCTCCTCTCGGGGGATCCGTGCTGCTCTGCCAGTCTCAATCTCCAATTGGTGTGATGAAACTCTGAGCTGACCAATAGCCACTCGGGAGCCGTGTGGTAAAAAGCCCTCCATGTATCTAGGCCTCTCTATAAATCCATCATCAGTGATACTCATGAAGTGATCTCTGTAGTATAGCATCTTCGGTGGAAGAGGCTGTGTAGGCGATATCCATGTCTCTCGTGTATAGAGCTGCCATAGATCCTGTCTCAATACTCTGTTCCTCTCACTATGAGAGAGATGGATATGTGGTGCATCCCTGTCATACTGGAATGGTGGTAGATGATCCATGTCTAGGCCATGCTGTGAGAACCAATGTGTGACCTGTGCATACCATGATCCTCTGTCTCCTGCCTCAGCCAACTGTCTAGATGCCTGAAAAGCTCTGTATGATAATCTGTCCTGTGGCATCTCTCTGAATCTGTCTAGCAGGCATATAGTCTGAAATATGGCCTCTACCATCATAGGAGGCGCAGCAAACTCTGCTCGGATAATGTCATGAGGTACTGACGGTTTGCTGCGTATCATGCGTGCCATCATGAGGGCCTGTGGTCTCTCTATCTGTGTCCACCAATGGGTAGCAAGGCCTGGCGCCCATACTGCTGCTCCATACATCAATGCCGGTGTGACTAATGTGTCGAATAGCCACCCCTTCGTCCGGGGCTCCTGAAAATGCGCCTGGTGGCACTGTCTCTCTAGCATAGCCAATGCTGCATATCCCCGTGTCAATCTAGCTCTGGCTGCTGAACCCATGGTAAAGCGTGTGGCTGCTGCAGAGAAGGTAACCCCTAGGTACACGTATGATGTCACCACCTCCACCTGGCATCCTGTGAGAGTGAATGTCAGCTGACTCCTGCCCTGTCTCGATGTATGAAAGACCATAACCTTGGTTTTCCCAAGGTTCACAGTAAGACCCCTCTGTGTGCAGAAATCATGGAGTGCATGTAGATGCTGCTGTAGACCACCAGGGGACTCAGACACTAATACAATATCATCAGCATAGAGCATAATATGTACTGAGGTACCTGCTAAATCAACTCCATCTCCGCCTCCCCGTGTAATGAAGTCAGCCACCTCATCAATGTATAACCCAAATCTACTGCATATATGAGATGCTCACCCTGCAGGCCCATATGGTCGGCGGCCCGTCCATGCTGTAGGCGGCGGATAGCTTCCTGTACCATCGAGTGGGTAAAGAAGCTAGCTGTGGTAGGTCGAGGCTCCTATGGCTGAGGTATAGGTGGCTGCTGTGGGGCATGGTATAGACCCTCTGCATATGTGTGCCATGTCCGTGGGTCTGCAATAGGTGTCGGGGTCCGGGGCTCTCTGAAGTGCCGCCATGAGACAGGGCTATCTCTACTCATGAAGAAATGAAAGATCTCTAGCTCTTGTATCTCTGCGAAGGCCCGCCTTTTGCGGCGAGTAAGTCTCCTCATCTCTCTCCTCGACTCCTGCTCTGTGATGGCTCCCAAGGCTCTCTGTATGGGGAGTCGTGAGTATAGGGCTCTGCACTCGTCATCATACCATCTGTTCTGGGGCATAGTCCCAGGTCTCGCAGGCTCTCCTGAGTGTACATGATGTGGGAAGCTCTGTAATGCAGCCGTGTGTAGGAGTGATGCGAGCTGGGCTGTAATGGTATCCATAGATGCCAGGGGATCCATGAGTAGGAGCCCATCCTCTACTCTGCCAGTGTATATGTCTGCCATGTCATGTGTGAAGTAGATGGTAGTGTGTGGCGTCGGTATGTGGGGGGCTGGTGATACTGGTGATCCGGCTAGTGAAAATGCCAAGTATGTATGATCTGCCCCAATAGGACGAGGTGGAATGGAGAATGAGGTGACAAGCTGTGATGCCTCCAAAGACCCCATAATGTAGTCTACCACCGTGCCTCCGGTCCGTGTATGACCCCCATGTGGGAAGCATGTCAGCCCTCCTGATCCCGGCCACTGTAGCATCCCGTTATAAATAACGAGACGATGCCTGGCTCCCAACTCTAGTAAGTGGTCCCCATAATGTCCTCTGTCTGGTCCAGTGTCCTCTGATGCCCGACTAGTCCCTATCTCCTCTGGATCCACAGGGTGGAGGATCTCCATGTCATCATAGTCATACACCTCACACTGTCTGCTCTGTGTGTGGGCATTGAAAGAGAGAGAGAGGCGTGTATCTCCAAAAGTAGAGTTGCCCCTTTCCCCAAAAATATCCTAGTGGCCCCTTTCTAAAGTTTATCAAACTTCCTACGGGTCACTTATGCCTAGGGGCCACCCAAGGTTAAAACATTAAAAATATTGAAGTCCTTGGTCCCCCTTCACACTTGAGGATGTCCACACATAATACCATTTGTCTAGGCACCCAAATAAGAATCATTAAATATTTATCTTGCTCACCAACCACCATGCCCACACTTGTGCTGTTCCACTTTCACAGGGTCATGACAGACCCCCCTCTTGAAAAATGGCAAGCGTCCTCGATTGCAATCTGGTGATACAGCAAAATATCCAAAGTGAAATGTACAGTATGGCAAGATCAGCGTCCCAATCTCTCTAAGCCATGCATATGTAACAACATTCACTGCAAACCAATGGTGTAGTACTAGTCCAAGTTGTATACCAGTGTGAACCATACACAACCACAACATCCAATGTGACTAGTACACATATATCATAGAAGTCTCATAAACAGATGTACTGTCAGCCATCAGTACCTTCGGGTGAAACAAAAAGCTGCACCAAGCGACCTCTAGATGTCATCTGAGCCTGTCTGTATCAAGGGAGTGGAGGTGCTACCCCCCTCTTGAGCTTCAGGCAATGCTCCAGACCCATGCTCTGCTGAACCTGAATGAGCCGTAACAAGAGTCGGCTCCAACTCAAAGGCATCGAGATAAAGCTGCAAAACCTGAGGTGAATCTGTCAAGTCACCTTCCTCCATCCACTTCGCATCCATCGGTGAATAGTTCTTGAACTTCACAAGATAGCGACAGGAAACTTTACCTCGTACCTTTCTTTCCTTATGTGCCAGTATCTGCTCTGGAATAAGAACCTCATCAAGTTCCTCAACTTCCGGCTGAGCCTCATCTGATACATCCTCAGGCACATCCCCATGGAAAGGTCTAAGTAGATTCACATGAAATGCATTGTGAATCCTCCAGTGATCTGGTAGCTTCAAGCGATAGGCCACCTCACCAATCTTTTCTAATACCTGAAAAGGTCCATAATAGCGCATGCTCAACTTAGGGAATAAGCGCTCTTTACCCTTCATCTTCTTGAGCCTAGCTTTTTCAAATCGCAAAAGAACCCAATCACCCAATGCAAACTCTAATGCACGTATGTGACGGTCTGCTGCTTTCTTTTGCTTTTGCTGAGTTTTCTGGAGTGCCAACTTAACTCTTCGATAAGCTTCATCCATATTCTCCACATACTGATCAGCCTCAAAGATCTTATCCTTTGTGTGCAAAATGGGTGGTACCTTCTTCCCTCCTTCCACAATCTCAAAAGGTGCCTTGCCCGTCGAGGTATGGACAGTGTTGTTATAAGCAAACTCCACCAAAGGAAGATACTTTTCCCATTGTTGCTTGTGCTCTGACACACAACATGTAAGAAGATCTAACACTGTAGAATTAGCCTCTTCCGATTGACCATCTGTTTGTGGATGAAATGAAGATGAAAACTTGAGAGTTGTATCCATGTTGTCAAACAACCCTCTCCAGAATAAACTCGTCATCCGTGGATCACGGTCACTAATGATAGACGAAGGCAAGCCATGATATTTGAAGATGTTCGCCATGAACAACTTCACCATATGATCAACTTTGATCGTCTTACGCACGGGAATGAAATGAGCCTGCTTACTGAACCTACATATGATAGTCCAAATGCCATCATTCCCCGTTTGTATACGTGGAAGATCAAATATAAAATCCATGGCAATGCTCTCCCATGGTCTATCTGGAATAGGTAAAGGCTGAAGTGAGGGAAGGGCAACTCCAACAGCCATCATGAGCAGTTTTCCACATCATAGTGAGGTCACGTTGCAGCAATTATAGTCCGAAATGGCTGAATTGAAGTCTATTTTGGCCATCCTAGAAATTCAGCATACTCTTGAGTCTCTGAAGAAGAGGCATAGAGAACCAACACTTCATGCCTCTCAAGAAGCCTCTTCAAGATCCCATACCCGCTCTCACTCTCATGCCCATAACCGTTCTCGTTCACCTAGCCACAGTTCTTCTCCTTGTAAAAGCCATTCTCGCCATCACAAAAGCCATGCTAAACCCAAAGCCCGTTCTCCTTCTCCCCCTGAAAAGCCCTCAAAGATATTGAAGACTTTCAAGGGTGGGGATAAAGATGTTAAGTTTGAATCTTATAATGGTAAATGGGATATTACTAAAGCTCTTTCTTTTATTAGACAGTTTGAGGTTGCATTTGTGAATGGCAATTTTACTGAGAAGTCTAAACTTCGTCATGTGGGCATGTATTTGAAGGATACAGCTAGCAAATGGTGGCTGGCCAAGATTCTTGAGAACAAGGATCCAAAGTCCTGGGAAGACTTTAAAATTCAGTTTTATGAGCAGTTTCTTCCACCTGACTTTGAGAAAAATGTAAAGAAAGAGTGGAATTGGTTGTCACAAAAAGAGCATGAAAGTGTGTGTGCATATGTAGATAAGTTTTGGGCTGTTTCGCTTAAAGTAACCCCCTTTATGAAGATTGCTAATGATGAGAAGATGCAGAAGTTTGAAAGTGGTCTCCAACCTATTATTAGGATGAGCCTAAAACTCTATCCTAATAGTACTTTACAACACATGATGGAGTCTGCAATTATTGCCAAAAGTTTGCATTCAAAGGGCACCCCCAGAAAGCAAGAGTTTAGCTCATACAAAGCTAAACAGATTCACACTAAGGATGAGATTTTTGCTGCTGATGAATATGTTAGAGATCTGGATACCGCATATGCACAAGTTCGGGCAGCCATACAACGCTCTCAAGCAAAGCACAAGAAAGCTGCTGATCAGCATTGGCGTCATATGGACATCAAAGAGCAAGATCGGGTTCTTCTCAAGTTTGAAAAGGCGCGTCTCCGCAAGAGGCCAAGACAAGAAGGCAAGGCTCTCAAACTTGCCAACAGGTATTATGGTCCATTTCAAGTTATTCAAAAGATTAATGATGTGCCTTTTAGGTTGGATTTTCCCAATCATTGGAAGATACATAACGCTTTCCACATCAGCCTGTTGAAACCATATATTGGAACTCCACCTTCTCAACTAGTTACAGAAGATCCACTAGAAGTGGATGATTTAGAGGAGGTACATCCACTAGAAGTGGATGATTTAGAGGAGGTACTACAACCCGAACAAATTGTCTTCCATCAAGAGTGTAAGCTTAAGGGAGGCAAGGTCATACGCAAGTATTTGGTTAAATTCAAAAACTATTCCCCTATGGGTTCAAGGTGGATGCAAGAACAAGATCTTAAAGAATATCCCGATCTCCTCAACAACTACTTGGAAGCTTTTCAGTCGAGAACAACTCTTTAGAAGCCGGCAGGAATGTAACTATTCCCTAATTTCTCGGGATTCATATTGTAAATTCTCTATTATCCATGGACATGGGTATTGGACACATGTAGCCATGGACATGGGTATTGGACACATGTAGCCATGGAATGTTTATGGTGAAGCTTCCCATGTATGTGTATGCTAGCTGTATCTACGAGATCCTGGTTGCATAGAAGCATGTTAAGCATTTGATGGATCTTGGAGAACCAAATGAAATACATAATGCCATGGATATTTGATGGATCTTGGAGAGCCAAATACCATAGCCCTTGTAAATATCAAGTATATATAAATAGATGGGGTTTCTTCCAAAATATGTGTTTAAATACATACATTTGTGTGCATGGCTTGATGTTGCATAACCTGTCTTCAATTAACTTGTATTGATGGATTTGTATAGGAATAATTGACATTTTGAAGGCAGCCCACTCTTATGCGGGTTTTCTATCTCTATGCATGCATACATGACAATCTAGCTAAGTATTGTTGATAAACTTCTTCTCTGTGATGAGAAACCTCCATGCATGCAACATGCATAGTCATAAACCCTCATGCATGTGACATGCATAGTCATCCATAGTTAGAAACCCCCATACATGCGACATGCATAGTGAGAAACTCCCATACATGCGACATGCATAGTTAGAAATCCTCATGCATGCGACATGCATGGCCAGAAACCCCCATGCATGCAACATGCAAGCTTTTTCAACTACATGCATGCATCATGCAATGCTTTATCTTTTCATGCCCTAAAAGTGTGCCATACAAGCTTACTTTACCTAAAAGTAAATCATGCAAGCTCACCTTTCTCCAAGAAAGTCATGCAAGCTAGTTAACTTAAAAGAAAAAGATAAAAAGTAAACTTTTCCTCCTCTTTTAGCTACACGAGTTGCTACTTTGCCAATAGCCATTCTTTGATCCAAAAGTCTTGCACAAACCTCTCCCTACCACATCTTTTCATGAGCAATAACCTCCACTCCTCCTCTTCATCTAGGCACCTCCTTCTAGGCTGAATAGAACTCTATAAATTCAGATTTCCAGCCTCATTCAAGAGTACTTCTTGGCTTTTGTTTATTGCTCTATCTAATACACTTATTCTAGAGTATTTTTCCAGCCATACCTGAGTGTTTTTTTTATTTTCCCAAAACACTTAGAAGCTGACTGAATTCTGATTTTCAAAATTGAAAGTCTCCATTCAAGCTAGGACTATTCCCAAGATTGAAGCTCTGGAAGAATCATCTTGGATCCAGTTGCTACAAGTTCTATGTGGGAGAACCCTTGGGAAGTGCTGGGCATTCTCCTAAGGTTGATTTTCAGCGATTAGGTGTGGTTGATTTTATTGAAGCTAAGCTACATTTGAAGAAACCGAGATTGTTGGGCAATCTTGGTGAAGGGCGCTGGGCACGTATTGCTAACTTGTAGCTGGGCTACTTGTAGGCAAGGATAGCGTTTGTAAGTTGTTTTCATATTCAATCATTTTGGAAGAAACGGTGGTGTATGGTTGGGCCAATCCCGTTTTATGTACTTGTAAAATTCTTACTCCCTTAAGGCACTACATATCCTTCAAGGGGAGGGGGAGGGGGAGGGGGACCAGCCCATCTTCTGGTCCCTAGTGTAGTATCATTTCTTTTCAGTACTTCCACATTTTATAATCAATTGTTATGGCTATGTATGTGGGATAATGTCTCCACAACTTCAGAGCATACACTACTGAGAGTAACTCCAAGTCATGGACGGCATAATTCCTCTTATGTGTTCTAAGTTTTCTAGATTCATAGGCCACTGCATGACCTTCCTGTATTACAACACCGCCTAAGGCAAATCCACTGGCATCAGTAACTACCTCAAAGGGTTTGGTAAAGTCTGGCAATTTAAGAACAGGGTTGGTTACTAAGGCTGTCTTCAGCTTGTCAAAGGCACTCTGACACATTGCAGTCCACTGAAAAAGTGTACTTTTCTTGAGAAGGTAAGTCAAAGGGGAGGTGATCAAAGGATGATAAATCTTGTGATTTCAGTATTAAATTCTGTATAACCACGCCCCCGTTTGTGACAATAATAATACTTCCACCATGTACAATGCTTTTATAGTGATGAAGCCTCATCCCGTTTGCATTGGGTGGAGTATCTTCAATGTTTGATGTCATGGAGGTACCACAAAAGGTCATATCACCAGATTTGTCTTCACTTTGGGAGGATATGCCAAAAAGTGTGTTTTTATATTGCATAGATTTGTTGGAGATTGTACCGACAACAACTGGAGTTTTTGCTTTGATGTATCAGCGGATGTATTACTTGGAGTATGTCCCTTAGGCAGACGGTGGTCTAAACATATAGGTGCCTTCTTTTGGCACCGAGCACACCGTCACAGCTCAGGACAACTGCAATGCAAGTGGGGGAGAATGTGACACCGCACCTATGGTGTGTGTGCAATAGGCTTTTGACACACACAGGTGCCACGTGGAAGTTGGATACTGCCATGTGGCACTGCCACTAGACCTGGTCGCATGCAGTCCTCTCAGCAGGCCGACACTAGTAGGAACAGGCAGAGTGGCACATTGATGCATATATATGTGTATGTATACATACATACATATATATATATATATATATATATATATATATACATATATATGTATATGTGCATAATAAATTCGTCAAAATCATATGCAATTCTTAGCGCTAGAATCTCTACAGAGCATTTCTCTAAAGCGTGGGCTGACCAAGGAGATCTTCAGCAGTGTTGGGCTGCGAGTTGTCATCTACAATCTCAGCCATCATTTGTACTTGAATTTCAGTACGCTTTCTTCTTCTACATAATACATAACAGTAGTTTTAGGACTCTTGTGTGTGCTCTGTGTGTTTTATTCCACTGCTTTATCAAACTCTCAAACTCTATTACAACCGCATGAGTGTTCCTATATGCGAAGAGGGGTTTTTTTGTGACCAATTTCATCTGTTTGCTTGCTGATCCTGGTTTTGCAGAGTGCCCATATTATGGCAATGGCAGTCCAGAAGTTATATCCTGATGCACAAGTTACCATAGGTCCTTGGATCGAGAAAGGGTTTTACTATGATTTCAATATGGAGGAGCCACTCACAGATAAAGATCTCAAAAAAATAAAAAAGGAGATGGTAATTTTCAGCTCTCTCTCTCTCTCTCTCTGTCTCACACACACACACACACACACACACACACACACACACACACTCGTGTGCGCACATGTACGCATGCACGCACATGCACAATAAAACTCATGCACTTATTTGGTTGAACTGATACAGAAGCTATTTGCAGGACCGTATCATCAGCCGCAATTTCCCCCTTAAAAGGGAGGAAGTGTCTAGGGAGGAAGCCGAGCGGCGTATAAAGGAGATCAATGAACCTTATAAACTGGAGATACTTAAAAGTATCAAGACAGAGCCAATAACAATCTATCACATTGGTTAGTTAGAACTGAACTCAATGTGGGCTAGCTTTTCATGGTTGAATAAATGACCTAGTTTTTTGAGTATTGTTTCTATGTAGGATTTTTTTTTTGGGGATTTGTTTGCTGTAAAGTGTCATACATTTCTGGACCTGGAAAAACTCATCATTTTGAATCCAAATAAATGACTTCAGGGTGATAGTGGTCTAACCTGAAGGGCAACTATCTGGTTCAAAGTAGTGTTTAGTGAAACCTCTCAAACATGGTGCCAGGGAAGTGCTGCTGGATGGTAGGGTAAACATGCTGCTCTGTGCAGAGTAATTTTTTCTGTGACTTGAGAAACTAGACATTTTATGAGAACTCTTCTGTAGGTGATGTTGGAGTAGTGCCTGTGAGGGTTTGTATGTAAGGCCCCTCATGATTAAGCTTGCCAAGCTGGGGGTTAACGGTCACTAAAGGTGCCTTGGGACTTCGGGATGCATAATAGTTCCCTGGGTTTGAAAACCCTTCATTGAAGTGCGGATTAATCTTCAAACTTAGCCAATGGGGGTGTGTAGGAGATCACTCTTTGCACGTATTCAATGGAGGCTTTGGAGAACCATTAGTAGGAAACGATGTACCCCATTTTGGTTCACAGTCGTGGTACATCAAGCAAGGGTTAAGTAGCTTGTCTTGTATACTAATAATGAAGGGAAGAAGCACTGTCAAGAAGAGATGTAGCAAATAAAAATTACTAGCACCACTATCAAAGTACCAGACATGTTGATTTGTCATTGACATGTATACGTCATGGACGGAAGGATCATAACTATAGTGCACAATGAATGCCCAATCATCCTGCGCATAGTTTGTTGACTCCTTAGCACTTGGTGCTGATGTATCAACCACCACAGCCATACATGACTCTTTCTTCTTCTCCTTCTCCAGCCTTTTTCTACATTCATTGATGCAATGGCCAGGCTTCTGATAGTAGTTACATTTGCCTTTCTTCTTACGCTTAAAATTTTTGGGTGTAAAATCAGGTGAAGAGTGGTGGGATCTCTGTGCTGGGCCTCATGTGGAATCTACTGGCAAACTGAACAAGAAAGCAGTTGATTTAGAATCAGTTGCGGGTGCTTATTGGAGAGGGGATGAGAAAAACAAGATGCTACAGAGGATCTATGGCACTGCTTGGGAGACGGAAGAGCAGCTAAAGGCCTATCAAGTGCAGAAGGAGGAGGCTAAAAGACGCGATCATCGTCGCCTTGGCCAAGAGCTTGATCTCTTCTCGATACAGGTATCATGATAATGTGGTATTTTTGTATTTTTAACTTTGTAAAGCATTAGAAATACATGTCTAAGACCAATATACCATCCAGGAAGATGCTGGTGGAGGGCTGGTTTTTTGGCATCCAAAAGGTGCCATTGTACGGCTTCTCATTGAGGATCTTTGGAAGCGAGTCCATGTGCAACAGGGTTACAATCTCCTCTTCACACCACATGTTGCTAAGGCAGACTTATGGAAGACAAGTGGACATCTGGATTTCTACAAAGAAAACATGTTTGACCAGATGCAAATAGAGGATGATCTCTATCAACTGAGACCTATGAATTGTCCCTATCATATTCAAATCTATAAAAGCGGACTACGTTCATACAGGGATTTGCCATTCAGAGTTGCTGAACTTGGTACGGTTTATCGATATGAGAAGTCAGGCACTTTGCATGGACTTTTCCGTGTAAGAGGTTTTACACAGGTCAGTTTGAGAATATAATATCCAAATTGTGGTTATGGATAGTTAAGACTGGTTACTTGTAAAGGGGCACACCAGTGGGGGAGATCCACCTTGACTGCCCAAGGCGTGGACGGGTATTCTTGCCTGTTCAAGCTCATGCTCATCCCATTGGCAGGTGTTTTATGTTTATCCAGCCTAAAAGGCTGGCCTAATATAAAGGAGTATGCCGGTTGGGGGGATCTATGATGACTGCCCACTTGCCCGCTTAAGCACCCACATGCACTATGGGAGGTGATTTACGTGTACTAAGGAGTGTTATTCTATTGGGACTTAGGGTGAGGCAGGCTGATATCACCATTGATAGCACATTTTGGCATTTTTGCGTCTGTATGCTTGTAACAGGATGATGCCCACGTCTTCTGTCTTCCCAGCCAAATCAAAGATGAGATTATAGGAGTTCTTGATCTTACAGAGGATCTTCTTTCTGAATTTGGCTTCAAGAAGTATGAGGTAAACCTGTCAACAAAACCTGAGAAGGCGGTTGGCAGCGATGAAATATGGGAGAAGGCAACATTGGCCTTGAAGGAGGCCCTTGATGATAAGGGGTGGAACTATGTGTATGACAAAGGAGGCGGTGCATTTTATGGCCCCAAGATTGATTTAAAGATTGAAGATGCAATTGGTCGGAAGTGGCAATGTTCAACCATCCAGGTGAGTGAGCACAGCATGAATTCTACAGTTCATATGGCATATGTCTTTAACATGCAGCCAATTGAGCCCATGGAGAGAGATTTTTTTAATGGGTTGTTTCATGCAGGTGGATTTTAACCTTCCCGAGAGGTTCGAGTTGCTGTATGTTGACTCAGTAACAGAGAGAAAACGGCCTATTATGATTCACAGAGCTATACTTGGTTCGCTAGAACGGTTTTTTGGAATTCTGATAGAGAACTACGCAGGCGACTTTCCAATGTGGTTGGCCCCAGTCCAAGCTCGAATACTTCCTGTCACAGATACCGAGGTACTTGGGTACTTAACCTGTTCTATCTAGTTCATTCAAAAAGGAAATGTCAGAAAGTTGCTACAAACACATAGGCACACGCACACACACACTAACACACATACCCATTTTTTCTAACAAAAGAACTCAAATTTTAACTAACACAAGCGCACACATACGCATGGTAGGGCATAACTCGACACAGTGCGTTTCCTAGTATGTTTTTTCACTTTGTATCACCAAGGTCTCCACCGTGCCTCTCTTTGAAGCCCTTCTTGGTTCAAATCATTCTGTTTCTGTAATGTAATGAAAATTAACAGGTCCCTATTGTATCATTCATGCAATGGCAGCTTAGGTCCTTGATCATCAGTAACCTTTTATGAAACGTTTAAGAAACAAATTTTTCCCTGGGTCATGGTTTTATCAACACAGATTATGTATGTTAAAGGACATCTTAATATACTACATATGCCCTTATGGTCTATTTTTAACATTTACACCAAATCAAATCTGTTCTACTTAAGCTGCAGCCGTATCTAGCAAATCTAGCAATCAAAAGACTAGTGTGCTTGAGGTATTGTGACCGGTTCGAGTCACACTTCAGCCTACATCTGGTAAAAGTAAATCTCTTTCTTTGAATTTAAAACATTTGCTAAATAAAATCTTGCTATTATCAGTACCTTATTGATTGAACCTGAGTTAACATGTACAATTTCACAACTTTGGGAAACTATATTATATGCAATTCCTCGATTGGGTCTCTCACACTCCACACTCAAGGCATATGGATACATGCACATGTGCGTTTGTGTGTGCATGAACGCACATGTGCGTGCGCGTGTGTGTGTGCACGTGCGTGCACGCCCGGGCACGCACATCCTTGCAGACTAGGCATTTCTGGAAGCCATCTTCTCCATTGGCATGCATAGCAGCATTCAAGTGTCATCAAGCATTGACAGAAGGGAGCCTCTTGGGCTATAGGCAGTTCCCTTGGATTCTTGTGTATCCGTTCTCAAGGGGTCTCTATCACTTCCAGTGTCCCCATGTATAGGCCTAGATTTTTGTCTTCAAAATAAGAAGCCTAGATTGCTATTTGGCTAGGTCATGGTGCCCAACGTTGTGTGCTGAAGGATTAGGCTAGTTTTGTGAGTTGTAAAGGACAAAGTTAAGGCTGCTTTTGTATGTCATGAGGATGCATTTGAAAGTACTGCCATATCTCAGGCCTATGATGTTTTAGTGTACATTTCCAGCTGGTGACAAGTCAAACTTTGTGGTGACATGTCAATGCTGATACTAGGTTGATTGTGTAATGAAGCAATAACTTTAGATTAGGTCTAGGACCTTGGTCATGGGCTCAAGTATAAAAAGGGGCTCATGGACCATTATTGTATCTTTTTGATACCTTTTGACATCTTTTGATATTGGTCATCTCGACTCTTGGAGCCTCATGGCTTTCATACATTGACTTGTGGAAGGCTATTTCCATCCTCTTGGTGGGAGGTTAACTCACTTAGGCATCACGGCCATTGTATGAGATTCTCTCTTAATCTTGTATTAATCCATGGTGATTGTCCCTAATCTTAACTTTATGATCACTCCATTTCAATTGGTGTTAGAGCCCTTGGCTTCGATCGTTGTTTAGGAAGTGATTAGATGATTAATCATTTTTGGATTATTATTAATCCAATTTTTAAAATGCATTTTCTTGATCATGATTAGTGATAATCATTTTGGAATTACTGTTAATTCAATTTTTCAAAATTCATTTTCTTGATCATGGTTAGTGTTAATCATTTTTCGAATTAGTTTTTACATAGTTTTCAGATTTGCTAATTTCTTGATTTTAGAAGATTAGCAATGAAATTTGTGTTAATTGTAACTAGAAGGGGGCCCGACATAATAGACTAACACTTCAAATACTAGACAGAGCATGAAAATATAACAGAAGAAACATAAACTATATAAAAACACCGCACTGAGCCGGAACATTGGTCAAGACTGGTGAAACACTTGTTAAGATTGGTGAAGGACTCTCACATAGTCTCTTCATTGAGCTACAACAGCTCTCAAACAGTGGTTTGCAGGCTTGGAGCACCATTGGAGTGCAAAAGGGCAAAGCATCATAGCCTTGTGGGGCTCAGCAAGCAAGCAAGAGGTGCTGAATAGTAGTTAAGGACAGAAGCTGTCGTTGGAGCCTGCCATTTCTTGAGGGGCAAGAGCCAACCAAGACGGTGAGGAGGGCTGGAGCCAGCTGTTAGGGGCCACAACCGGCCACGGTGAAGAGGAGCGTAGGTCTCCGCAAGCTTTCAGACTTGAGACAACAGATTCGCAGCCGTTTTTTCTCATTCACTCAGCCCATCATCACAAAGAGGAACACGTCTCATTCATTGAAGTGGAGGCTGAACTGGGCAGCGCTTCATCACCTTTAAAAGTCAGCAAATGCCTAGCTTCGTGTTGTCTCTCTCTCCATTTCAATTCAGCACTTCATCACCTTAAGGCTCAGCAAACGCCTAGCCTCTGTATCACAGGTAGCAGCACTCAGGCTTAGTGTGCAGGAGCCTTGCTACAGCTGGCCATGGCT
>NC_141065.1:15255471-15312971 GCF_041138505.1 Cibotium barometz | reverse complement strand
GGAGTGCGTGCGTGAGAGCATATCTTGATACAGAGGAGAGAATATTTTGATACAGAGTTCTACACCCACTATTGGGCACTGATGACGTTAGTGGGGATGTCGTAGTATCTAGTCCATACTATGCATAATGGAGTTGATAGTTATATAGTCTTGTGGGTTGACTACCATGAGTATATAACATGCACGTTCCTAAAAGGTGAATTTGGGCATGTTCTTGGATTCATCTAGGTATATAATTCAGCCGTATTAACATGCAGATTTCACATTGTGAATTTTTCGTCCGAGTTGCGGGTAGTTGATATTGTGCTTATTCTTTCTATCTTTGGTGGTGCATTTGCCCAATCAACTACTTATTTGCTATACTAATTCTTTCTATTTGCTACTTTCCTTAGTGCTAGGCTTCATTATGGTTGAGTCTGCCCTGCATCTCCGGTGGTTTGACAGAAACTCAGTACGATGGCCTTTGTGTGAATATATGCTCTTATGTGTGTGTGTGTGTGTGTGGAGTGCGTGTGTGAGAGCATATCTTGATACAGAGTTCTACACCCACTATTGGGCACTGATGACGTTAGTGGGGATGTCGTAGTATCGAGTCCATACTATGCATAATGGAGTTGATAGTTATATAGTCTTGCGGGTTGACTACCATGAGTATATAACATGCACGTTCCTAAAAGGTGAATTTGGGCATGTTCCTGGATTCATCTAGGTATATGATACATAGCAAACACAGATTGATCATGATTCATCATTGTATACAAAAGCATGCTGCATAAATGAACATTCAACAGACAACAATGATTATAGCACTAATCAGAAGCATAGACGAATAATGACTCAAATGAGATTTTTTTTTCCGAGAAAAGATCCTTTCATTAGTTATATAAAAACGCCCGTAGGGCTACAAAAGAGATCGCTCCTGCTCCTAAGAAAGATAGAGTAGCGAATACATCATGGCAGCCCGGGAGACTCTCCCTAGGTGTTGCAAAATACAAGCATCAGTATAAAGAACTGAGCGGCTAAATCATACAATGGGGGGGGGAAGAGCCAAACAGGTGGCTTGTAGTGCCAACGGGGGGATCCCGTGTGTAAGGTGTAGAAAGGGCCACAGCGCCAAGTGGTGTGAAAGGCCTGGCGCCGTAAGATCGCCTCATCCGAGTCTCCCCGGATGCGGTCGTACTGTCCTCGCAGGGTGTGGATCAACTCCTACCAAATCCCCCGTACAGTCTCTGCTGGTGGCTCCAATCTCCCCTCAAAGGCCGTGAAGCACCGGGCCCTCCAGGTGAACCAGATGGTGAGGCTGCTGAGGAGCTCCCATCGTAAATCCCTCTCCTGTGTCCAGCTGGCGGACGAGAAATCCGGTGCCGGAACCAGGCGAGGCTGGCCCCTAATAAATCTGATGGCCTGACTGCCCTGCTCCATCTCATAGCCCATAGCAGGCCCTGACGAAGTCGACCAAGCAGCGGCACCCCACGTAAACATATCCTCTGGAGAGAGGGGGGCCAGAATACGCAGCATCCGCAGCCAAATCTGCTGTGCCTGAGGGCAGTCCCAAAGGCAATGTCTCTGTGTCTCCATAGGGTGGCCGCATCGGACGCAGGCCGCCGGAAGACCGCTGTAAACAAGCCAAGTGCCAACTGCTGAGCCCCTGTGGGCGACCAGCCACACTGAAAAGCCGAGATCCTGCGGGCCTGCCGACTAGCCCAGAGCCGAGCCCAGAAATCCTCCAGGAAATCCTGTGAGAGTCCCTGTAGACGCCAATGCCCCGCTGCCGCTGGAGAAACCGTCCTCCTCGCCGTCAAAATATGCCGTCCCAGCCGAACAGTATACTGGAAAAAGGTGATCTCTGTGGCCTCAAGGGATGCATAAGGATCATGCCACTCGTACTCCCCTGGGTCCCACTGTAGCCGGGCCGAGGGGCGCGCTGCATATGACTCAAATGAGATTTACATATGAATCATGGAAATGAAATCCCTGCGCTTTGGAGTCATCAATGATAAACCATGTCACAGACTCACATGATTCTTGAAGAGACTAGAGGTAAGATAAATGTAAATAACACAAGTCAAATTGTAAATGAAATCCTAAATCTTGAGTCCTGATTCCTACAACAGAAGACTCAAGAGTCAAGATTCATCATTGTCCGGACCCTCATCCAGATCCATATCCTCATCTGCATCATCAATATCATCAGCCTCATCCTCACTACTAGTGCCACTCCCAGAAGACTCCTGAAATGCATCCTCATCAGGTGGAGATGCATGCAAAGTACTGGCACCAGCTGAAGCTCCTGCCTGAGATTGTGTGTTGTGAGATGGAGCAGTGATTTCCTCGTAGAGCATGGTGTATATATCCCTCTCCTCCTGTGGAATATCGGGTAGCTCATTGCACTTTGTGATGTCTATCTTGTTTGGGTTGACTTTGCGGGGCTCTATGGGGTAGCCCTTTTGCTCAAGCAATCGTAGATTGTAGTGGCAAAAGACTAACCTCTCCAATTGTGTTGTGGATAGTCTGGTCTCTGCTTAAGAGTTGTAAAATGTTAATGTACGTTTCATGGTTCTCTCTCTCATCACATCAGCATAGCCTAGATGTTGTCTGGACTTTAGTCTAGATAGCAAAAAGCTAACCAAGGCTCCAGATTGGTGTGATGCTAGCCACCACCTTATTTCATTAGGCATAGTCGGATAGCATGGCTAGAAGATGCTGACTGAGTGCTCAATATGTCAAATAGGCTATACACTACATGGGGGGCTATTATCTCATAATGGTCCACAAGTAGGATCTTTCACTACATAATACCTTAAAACTCAAATTGCACTACAACAGGGATAGATAAGAATAATGTATTACGGAAGTCATACAATAGATGATAAAGCCCCATGCCCATGTGCTTCTATATGAAGGAAGCGTCAATGGCTAATCTAGATTTAATAAGATGAAGGCTATATGTTAGTAGGAGCTAGGGAGTAAAATAATGAATTGTGTAGAGAAATGGGCTGATCGTGTATCTACATAGACATATAGACATGACTCTATAGGTCCACGATCATAGTCAGTGTCACGAGCGATTAGTGCAACGGTGTAGACTTATCAGCCCATAAAGATAAATTGCTAGGCATTTTTTGCACCTCTCATGGCCATTGGGGACCCAAAACATGGTTCATCTTGGTATGGAGTAAGGCCCATGTACTCCAATTTCTCTCACAAGGCCCGGAGCTATAGTCTTGAGAGATAACTCGCATAGCTATCCGTCTCTGAAGAAAACACGAGACATCCTCATTGCTCATATTATAGGAACATGCTTTAAATTTCTAATAACAAACTATTGGGAATTAATCCGGAGTCTCGAGTCTTACCAAGTGAGGTGCCTCGATGCCGTATTTCCAAGAAACTGGCTGCAAATTGAGTCTCCTCTCTCTCTGCAGTGCGTGACCCAAAAACACCACTTCGATTCTGGAATAGAAGACGTTCATCCTCTAGCTTCAAGAGCAGATCATCATCATCTCCCACAAGCCTACTCATGTAGGCTATCCTTCCATCGTCTAATTCTCTGTTCACATAATTCTCCTCACTCCTCCATAGAGAATGAAGGATATGGGTAACAGCATGGATGGGCCTGTGAAACCAATCCCAACGCTGGTTCCATATGTCTTTTAGATCCTAGACCCTATATAAGAAAATCCAAGAGTAACAAAGTTTAGAGAGAATGAAAACATAAAGTTATAAAGATTCTTTAGCCATGGGCAATTGCTAAGAATGAATACCTGGCTGCAGACAATGCAATACATAAGTCAAGAGCTTCTCCTATTTTGTCCATGAATTCATAAAGAATGCCAATAATGCTCCCCTCCATGTCTGTCAATCGGAGAACGCTGTACATGGGGTTCAGCGTCTTCACTAGGCTTGTTGCATCCTCCCACCAAGCATATCTCATGACCATGCGACAAAAAGCCAGTGCCTTCGGATCATTCTTATCCTCCCATTGTTGCCACTCATGGCAAACAACTGTACGGAGCAAGCTACGTCGTACTCTGACAAGCCTCTCCAATACTATGAACATATACGCAAACCTTTTCTTCAAAGGCTTTAGAAGCTCAAGGTCACTGTTTGCCCTGTACATGCTCAAGAGCTTGGGTCTCTTGTAGACAAAATTGACCATGCTTGATGTTGCAAAGAAAATATGAGACACCCAAGGTAGCTTCCCCACATCCTCAATCATGAGGTCTAGGCTATGCGTGGCACAAGGTGTCCAAACTATTGTGGAGAACTCCTCCTCAAGCATCCTCCCCATGGCCACACAGTTTGACCCATTATTTGTAATGACCCGCACGATGTTGGTTGCACCTATTTCATAGATTGCCTGGCGTAAGTGAGACCATATAAATGCACTTGTAACCACAGTCCCTGCAGCTGATGCATCTATGGCACGGAGAAACATGGTTCCTTTACAAGAAGAAACCAAAAAATTGTATACATTCCTCTTTCTCATATCTGACCATCCATCGCAAAGCAAGGTACATCCATACTTCTCCCATGTTGCCTTCAAAGGCTCCAGTTCTCTTGTTAAAGCTTCCTTCTCATAGCGAAGCTCCTTGGTGCGCAATGTCTCATAGTTCAGACCCTCGCACTCACACCCAATGCAAGAGATGGCACGCATGGCTGACTTCCATCGAGGAGTCCGAGTGATATGAAAAGATAATGCACATTGCACAAACAACTTCATGACCTCCCTAGTTGCCTCCTTCATAGCTGCCTTTTGCATGGCTGCTCTCATATCTCCTCGCTTGAATAGAGGAAGAGCACTTCTCTTGGCTGTTAGCAAGGACCTTGACCTTGCAGCTTGCGACACCTGCGTGCTCTCAACATCATCGCTCACATTGACCACTGACCTCTTATATGCTGGAATAGCTGCGAGAGATGTCTCAGGTTGATCCCATGCAGGCACTCTATCAATAGAAATGCCCAATATTTCAGCTTTCCGGGCCTTGAGGCTATCATAAACATTCTTCGGCACTTTTGTACAAGGGCCAGCCCTTTGTTCGGGAAAAATGAGCCTTCAATCTCTGAGCAACTCCATGGTGCTTCTCGGAACAAAACATGCAAGTCCATTTCGTTGTGCCGCTCCCACCATATCTTGCATTCACAGCATCGAAGGTCACGTTGTCCCACAGAGGAGAGCTCTTCCTTGGCATGATGAGATTCGAGAGAGAGAATAGGCTGCAGTCAAGAACAAGAAGAGAGTGGGTGAAGGCCCAAGGGTGATAGGCAGCAGGCTCACCTTCGCTTGGTCCCTGGAGTGCAGATGCCAGAGGTTGACGTTCTCAGGAAGAAAGGCGGCGGGTACTGAACGCAGGTGTACTTTCACATTCGCTTGTGGAAAACGATGCAGCCCGTACCATTTGTTTTTTGTTTTTAGGTTTTAAAAAAAGTTTGTTTGAAACCACGTTTCCAATGTATGAAACGTGTAGAGGTTTCATACACGTTTCCTAAACGTTGGAAACGCGTTTCATTGCTACTGTGGGGAGGACTAGCCCTTCAGGTCTCTCACCATCGTATTGCAGCAGTACTAGTCAGAGCCCCTCCCTCAGGTGATTGGCGGCCAAGCTCATGCCAGAGATGGGAGATTTTCAGTAGCATCGCAGCCTGGCACATTTGGCATGCTAGATGCAACGAGGCCATCGAGGGTACCCACACTCCACCGGCTAAGACCATCAGGAGCATATGGGTTGATATCATTCACACTCTCCGCGGTCAGTGGGGGAAGTTACAGGGAGGTTCTGACCGCATGCGGAAGCGGCGGGAAGCCTTTGTGAGACTTTGGAGGCCTGGCCCTTTCCTCACCGATAGAGGCGGTGACCCCATTTGGCATTACAGACCACCTGTGTGGTTGTTCTCCCCCCCCCCCCCCCCCCTTGCATGAGATAATCTTCTCCTTATAGAGCGGCCAGCCGGAGGAGAAGCATCTCTTCCCCTTATGATCACTTGTTTCCCGCCCTTACATGAGGCGAGTGTATTTAGCCCTTCGTGGTTGTACTTAGCCCTTTGTGACTGTTTTTCTTTAACTAATTGAAGGATCTTTTTCCCGGGAAAAAAAAAAAGATAAGTTCTATATTATTTGTATCATGTGCCATGTATGTCTTGCTTCTACACTTAAAAATAGTTCACGTCTGCAGGAATCTCACATAGATCACATAGATGAAGTTGGAGATGCTGCATACCCTCTGAATCAAGGGTGGCTTTGTGGGAGTGTATTATGAGATGCTATCGAAAGCCCATTAGTTTTCCTTTCTTCAAAGAAAATCTTTTTTGAATTGTCTGCGTGAGTGAGTGTTGAAACTTGAGCCTAGAGGCTACCTTGTTAGAAAAAGCCACTTTGTTGTTAGATCTGTGCCAAATTTTGGCTTACGCTCAAATGCAGTGGTCAAATGGAGAAACCTATCCCACAAAGATCTCAGAAATGGTTACTATGTGTTTGTCTACATGCAGCCACAGTCGCTATAAGAGCACCCGAGGATTCACAGTGTGAGTTAGTTCGGTGGAAGCAATCAATCTTTAATAAGGTTTTGATTCTCTGAAAATTGTTAGGACAAACATCAACACTTGAACAAATACTCATCCACATGGGAGTAATGGCTTTAACTACTTTACTTATAGGAGAATGAAAGTACAAAGTGGCCGAGAAGCAGTAAACAGATACCTCACTTTGCTCTGAGTGCAACTATTAGGCTGGGAAGCTGCATGTACCTTAAACCTTGCTGAACTGAAAGTCCTGAAGGTTCTCTCTGCTGATTTCTGGACTGGTTCAAAGCTGAAACCGGATAAGGATTACCTCTGAAGGGGTGAAAGATGCATTGGGGCTGAATGCTCGATTTTGGGGGGGGGGGGGTGGGCGCGGGCACCTTTTATAGTGATAGCCCCCAATCTCTTTTCACATCTTCAAGTCTGCCATCTTGTGTTCCAACATATGCCCCTCTTGAGTTTACCTTATCTCATGAATTAGAAGAAGTTTTTTTTTCCAAGTTGAGATCCTGCTGATCAGTCGAAATTGTTGCCACTCCTATCTCAACCCCTATTTTGGAGGGTTGGGAGGGGCCGAGAGTCCTATGCTTGCCTGTAGGCAGAACACAACCCTCACTCGAGGAGATGTCCATGACTGCAGTAAGCTGGGATTGAACAAGAGAACTCTCGCTCAAGAGTTCAGTCAAATACCAATTCAACTATACGCCATGGACAATTGGACTTCGGTTTTGGTCTCCACTTTCCTTTTCTTGTCTGCCTTTATAGTATTTCTGTTTCCTCCCTTGTGCGTGAGGCCAGCCAAGGATACACGTTTCTATTTTGTTAGTGTAGTTTCTTGTGCCTACGGCCAAGGATATAGGGTTCCAAGTAAATGCAGGTTTCTTAGTGACCACTGACAATATGTTAAGAGCCCTGTCTGGGTAGTCAATGCTCAGGCGAGATCAGCAATTACAAGGGTCTATGCAGAATGATTGGTTTCCCCCACACTCAAAACTCCTTATTAACTCTCGTCTTTCTGACCTGCCCTCATGTTAGCAGCTGAACTGAATAGGGCTAAACATCCAAACTTGTATAATGAATAAGCACTTCATGCAGATTTAGTGCTTTATCTCCATTGGGAGTTTATAGACTTCTTTTTGCGAATTTGCAGGTACCTTATTGCCAGAAAGTTGTGGAAAAACTGCTAGATCTGAATATTCGTGTGGAAATGGCATCAGGAGAGAGGCTAGGAAAGCTGATCCGAAATGCTGAAGTACAGAAGATTCCTCTTATGGCTGTGGCAGGTCCTAAAGAGGTCGAAAGCCAAACCCTTACTGTTCGTACAAGACATGGAGGAGAGCTTGGAACATTGAGTGTGGATGATGTGGCAGCAAGGATACAAGAAGCAGTCTCTTGTAGAGGCTTCTTGTAAGCAAGAAGCTGTGGGTGGAAGAGATACACATCATGTACTATATCTGTTGTTCATCAGCGGTGGATTTCATGATATATCAGGTTGTTAAGGCTGCTGATTTAATTGATAGATTGCCTTGCTGAAGTACTAAGTTTGCAACACTTCCAACCAAGGCTGGAGTAGGTGGTGTACATTAACAATCATGAATGAAGTAATGTCATGTTAAGGCACATTTTAAAGTGGAGGCATCACTCTATAGCATGGGGAGGTCACATGAGTGCAACTGCTTCAATTTATGTATGTAAATAGATTCTTTGTTTTCGTTGGTGGTTCTGACATTCTTTTGGCAATGCAAGTGATCACGTTGGGTAAAGTTTTGCATGCACACCTGTGAAGTCATTGTACCAACTAGGTCCCTCTTGATGATGTTTTCCTAGCCTTATAAAAACTGTAGAGTTTATTCTTGGCAAAGTTCTCATTTCTCCATCAAATCTGGTATTCTCAGGAACAAATCACTTTTCTTGGGCGTGTGCCTGCATTGTCTGTCAGGAAGAAGATCCTGCATTCTTTGCGCAATTCTAGGGTGCCAATTGTTAAGAGGCGGGAGAGCTGAAGCGTGGAGTAGTAATCCTTATGATAGTGTAGATGGGTTAACGCCATCGGCCTGGGTTGGAACCCCGGCACTAATATAGTATTATAATAATAATGAAACCCTTAAAAAGAAAAAGGTTTTGTGGAATGGTAATTTAATGAAACCTCCATTTTCTAGAATTAAAGTCAACTACAGGTCTACCTTGTCTTGCATGCCAAGGCTTTATAAACTAAGGCTTAATCAATCAGGAATGATGGTTTTCATTGTGCACCATAAAAAGATCATTCTGGCAGTTGTTCTCACGTGTTTTTTTATAAATGGACGCATTGGTGAAAAAATGGTGGTATTCGAACGATCGTTGGGAATGGGAGCACACAATGAGCGATAAATAAAATTCATTAATTAGTTGAATCGAAAAACCTAAGGATCAAAAAACCTTACGTATTAAATTTTTTAGATATTAATTATTATTTTTTAATTCCAACGGTTGCAAACTGGTGATGTCTCGCAGGAGGCACGGCTCCCTCCCTACCTCCCTCCGTCCCTGCTTCCTTTCAATTAGTGCAGCATGCAGGCTTCGTTGGAAATGGATCCTCTCCTCCCTCCCTCCTTGCCTCCCTCTGTCCCTCCTTCTTTTCAATTAGCGCAGTATGCAGGCTTCGTTTTTTTGCTGAGATGTTTTTAATGTTTCTGCACCCAAATCCTTGTTGATAGAGGTAATTGAATTATTTTACGAATATGAATCCATAGGATTTTTCCTTATAAAAAATAAAAAATATCAATGGAGGCAAATCCCTCATCAGTGCAGACATTTGGGAGCTCTGAATTTTTAGAGGCATTAGAGTCATTAGAGTCATTTGGGAAAAACGCACATGTCTATTTCTCTTTGGTTTTGTACTCAACTTTTCTAGAGTTTTTTTTTTTATTATTTTTGAATACCTTCAATGGAATACTTAATTGTAACGTGGTTACTCTTGATTATATGGGCTAGAGGCCATCCAACATTAGCAATAGATGTGGACATAGGGGTAAAGGCTAAGGGCCAAGGTCACAAGGGTGGGTGGACATCAATAATGTGGTGGGTGGACATCGGGGCTCAAGTATAAAAAGCCACTATGAGCCTAATGAGTAATCAATCAATTACTAATCAAGGTTAGACATCTTGCTTCACGCAAGCTTCAATGGTTCCTTCTCTCATGAGATTGCACGTGCGTACTTGTTAATGAGTGTAGATTTCACCCCTCTACATATTGATATCACAGCTGGCTCTTGATTTCAATAATCTCAATCTTTTTTTTTTTTTGAAAAAGATCTTGATGTTCCTATCTAAACCCTAGAATCTCGGACACTGTTCTTTCCCCTCACCACTTACTCCATCTGAGAGCTCACAAAAGGCGGCAACAGCAGGCGATGACATTCTGAGTCGCGATGGTGCTTTTCAGCCATGAAGGTTGGGGCGGATGGCGCTTTTTCAGTTACGAAGGTTGAGGTGGCAACTTCGCTTATCCCATTTCAAAACTCACCAAAAAAACCCTAAAAACCCTCAATTTGTTATAACTCTACAGAAAAAACGTCATGATTGTTATAATTTGTTTTCGGTGTCACATATATTCACTCTAACCTATTAATTAATTTTTTCTGTGCTGTATATTCACTCTTACCTTAGACTTCGTAAGGTTTATAATGATAAGGTTAGAGTGAAAAGATGACAAACAATTGTGGTGGGAAGGTTGACGGTCGACGTGCATGATGTCATCATGCAAGGGTTTTCTTTTAGGAGCCATGACAATAAGTAGCAGCAGAAAGGCCACAGCAACAAGCACACAAGGAACATAGCAACATAGCAGGCGATGCTATTAAATAGGCAACGCATATATGAATCATCCAGAAGGCGATGGAGATCCGGAAGAACAAATCCAATCGGTAAACTCCAGAACAAAAACTGCAGCATGGCAAGCCCGAAGAACTCCAAAGCATGCAAAGAACGTTTCCAGCGTTGGAAAGAACGTGCCCAAGAAAAACGGACAAATCTTACTACATTTCATCAATTACAATGAACATTTCACCTAGTTGGGGTTGCATGAATGCTCCTTGACAAACTTCATCATATCTTGCAAGAAATCCTCATTAATCTTGGTTCAATGCATAAATCCTAATTATCCATTGTATGCATTGGTTTGGATTGAGAGCATTCATATGGAATGCTACACAAGAAGCTTCCAATGGGATTTTGCACAAGAAAAGGGAGTTCCTATGCCTCTTGGGGATCAATATCGAAGATTTGAAGCTATTTGAGGTCCTTTTATGCTTCCTTGCCAATACAATGCAAGATGGTAGCATAGAATGTTTTGGAGTGAAATGGGAGGTTAATATGATTCCATATCACTCTCTTGCCATCATTCATGCAACATAAAGCTCTCTTCAAAGAACCAAAGTGATGTCATGCTTTAGGTAATGCTTTGCTTCATTGTTTACAATCAATGATAAAGCCTTGGTAAGGGGCATATAGTGTATGGACATTTTGATGTCTTGATGCCTTGGAGTTATGTGTGGAGCTATGGAACTATGCTTTTGGATATGAAATGAGCATGAGTACATGCTAAAAGATTGGGTATAAGTATGTGTTCATACATTCTCTTGTAAAATTAGATCTTCAGCTCAACTCTCTCTATTGCAACTATTTATGTTGTAGAATCTAGATTGTGGTGCAAGGGAGAAGAGGAGCCAAGGGAGAGTCTTTGCTTGAATCTATCTTACCCTGAGTGCCTTGGAAAAAGGGATAGATGGAGCATTAGGTATCTTGGCAAAAGAGGTGTGGTGAAAGAGCCACACAGTATTGACATTGAGAAACACATTACAATTGGTTGGGCAAGCTTTGGCAAGTAATGCATTTGGATAACACTAACACAACTTTGTTACCTCAAAACCAAAAGACCATAGTCATAGCCTACATGGACAATATGTAGTCCCATCAATGTGGATAGTTTCCTTAAAAACACCAAAAGACCATAGTCATAGCCTACATAGAGAATATGTAGTCTTGGCAATGTGGAGTCCCACCAATGTGGAGAGTCCCACAAAAAAACCATAGTCATGAGCTAAGAGTTTAGGTTTACCAAAAATACCATAAAACCATAGTCCTTGAAATGTATAGTCCCACCACAATGCCGGCTCCCAAAAACACCCTAAATAACACAATCCCAACATAGTATATGCATAAAACATAACAAGCATAGGTTCACAACTCTAAAGTAGTATAGAATAAGAAGAATGACGGGGAGAGGTTGAGCTTGAGCTCCTTGCAAGAAAACACACAGGAGTAGACAAGCACACAACAGAGAGATGGCTAAATTTTCTTCTATTCTCTTTTCTTTACAACCATAACATAAAGATAAGAGTACATACTATAAGAGAAAGTACACTCCTACTATAACATACAAAGGTCGGTCCATAGTGTGAATCCGACTAGATGAGATGGCACTATAACTCTAATGAACCAAAGTGGTGCAGCCTGTAAAACCATTGTGGTGGCATATCACACCCATAATGAACCAAAGTGGTGCAGCGTGTAAACCATTGTGGTGACATGTTACTCATAATCTTATTAACTATATTAGTGTGGTATAAGTGTAGGAGTTGTCATCCTGGCATGCCATCCATATTTGCACTAGTTAGGCTCGATATCTCAACGTAGAAGGCCCAGATATCATGGCTCTCCTTTGCCATATCATCCATTAAAATTTGAGCTAAATGGACGATGTCTCAACTCAAACGTGGATAAATATCAAATGCAAGGTTGCTCTCCATGTGGATAGCCATATCATCTATATAACAAGGTAGAGAGCTACTTTAAACACTCATGAAAATCTATGCATTAGTCAAGAATAGATTTTTTTTAAATTAGATATTATAAATTAGCTTTTGTATATTACTCACTATCCTAGAGGTGCTTATCAAAAGCCAACTCAACATCACCATCAGCCTCCACTGTAAAGGGTTTATATGAGCAGGTACACATAACACAAACGTTTAGAATGCTATACTAACACTACAGGGTACACCAACATGAGTTGAACTTTTTAAACAACAAACCCCTTTCCATAGTTCAAAAGCCAAGGCATCAAACACTTTTCACAAATGAGTGCATCATTGTCAATAGCTTGCTCAAACTTTTGTGGTGCTATCATGCAAGGTTATGTACGTGATCCAAGGTCCATAAGCAATAAAAGAAGGGCTCTTCTGAAGCCCTACCCTCCATGTTTGCTTACCATCTTTTCTTACTCGTTCGGTTCAAGTAGTGTCCAAGAACATACTCACCAAGGCTAAGTTTCAACATACAACTCACACCACTTGATGGCAACAAGTAGTGTCCAAGAACATACTAAGGTTAAGTTTCAACATACAACCCACACCACTTATTTTGGACTCCCTAATGTACAAAATCTCTTTAATTAAAGAGAATAATGTATTCATCCTCTTCTATTTTATAAAATAAAGGCCATGACATGGAAAATAGAAACTTGCAAAAAGAGACATGGCTACATATCCAAAGTAATTGAGAATATATCACACCACAATGACATCTAAACTACTTGAGGATGACAATATTCACATCACAATGACATCCAACATGAAAAAAATGGTACACTTATGTGGAAATTTTTCCCCAATTGAGCACATCAATAGACATCACCAATATCCGCCACCCATCTCCTCGTACACATCTCCAATCTCACTCTCTTGTAGCAATGTCTTCCCAATCGGACCCTTTTCGGGTGATTGACGTAATGCTGGAGGCAACTTGATGTAGCATTATATGGTTGTGATGTGTGTGAACACACTTAGGACCGTCGGGGGCACTTGATGTAGCATTATATGGTTGTGATGTGTGTGAACACACTTAGGACCGTCGGGGCACTTTTTCCCTCACTAGGAGGTTTTTTCCCCCGTGCATATGTACACCCTCTTATCTACTCATTTTGGAGTGTGTACTTATCCTTTGTATCTGGCACACATTTGCTCATTCTAATCTAGTGAGTTTGTGCGCTCTCAAGCTTCTCTATCTTGTGTGTGTGCATTGTTGCAATCCTAACCCTAATTCCAACAATTGGTATCAGAGCTAGCTTCCTTGACACTTGATCTAGTAGTATGCCTCCCTCTTCACGACCCTATTTTTCCATCTCGGATTGAGATACCCTCTTAGGAGAAGAAGGTATATACTGTAGTGTGCTGAAGAAGTATACAGAATTTTGGGGTCCACGGCGTGTTTTGGGCGCGTTTTGGGCATCGCAAGGTTTCTGCAGACGTTCTGGAGAGGCATCATTTTGGATTAGTTCTACTCGATTTTGGGTATTTGGGTTGTGTAGCGGGGGCAAAGATTTGGTGTGCAGTAGCATCTACAATGTCTTCAACAACATCGACCATCATACTTTTGCCCATAACACTCAATATACTCTCTGTTATTTTTCATACACTTTGCAGGTGATTCAGTCAGTTGGCAGCCATCCAAGGTTGCATTCAGTGAATACTGGGTACTTACAGTGTGTTGAAAGATTTTACATTTGGTAGAAAAGTCATGGCTGACATAGTGATGTATTCAACATGTCTGTTGAGGACAAACTTGATGGGACTAACTACCCATTGTGGTCCTACATGATGAGGCATGTACTGGTTGCTAAAGGCCTTTGGAATGTGGTTAGTGGTAGTGAAACTTGTCCTGTTTCACAACTACCTGTGCAACCGGGTACTGCGATACATCTGAAGTAGAATCTGATACAAATATGGCTCCTCCACATGCACCACCAGTATCTCCCACTGCTGCTCAAACGAGATGGGATGGGAGAGATGCACAAGCACATGCATTGCTTGCACTTTCTGTGAAGCGAAGCATTATTCCTCATATTCGGTCATGTAAGACTTTAAAACAGGCATGGGATGCACTTGCTTCATTATACCAGGTGCGCAATGAAGCACGTGTTGCATAACAGTTGGAATCTGAGCACATGAATGAGGGAGACTCAATGGAAAGATTCTTGACCAAGATCAAAGATTTTAAGGAGCATCTTGCTAGTGTGGATGAGATATATCCTGAAAGTACATTGGTGCACCCACATTTCTCAATGCATTGCCGGATTCTTATCGGAGTTTTGCCTCTACCCTTAGACTCATGATGAAAGGAAATCCAAATGCCCTTACATTTGATGAGCTGGTTTCATTACTCTTGCAAGAAGAGCAGTCTAGGCAAAACATATCTATGTGACCAAGCTTTTTTTCCAATCAGAAAGGCAAAGGTAAAGCTTCTTTGCATGGTAGCCAAAATCAGAATCCTCAGGTAAGGATGCAAAGAAAGAAGGTGATAAGCCTAAAAAGAAGGGCAAGTGTCACTATTGCAGGAAACTAGGGCACTACATACATGAGTGCAAGAAAAGCCTAGAGAAGGAGAAAAAGAAAGAATCGGGCATGGCTGTGGTGATGCATCAGCACCAAGTGCAGAGAAGAAGGAATCTCCAAGTTTTGCTCAAGATGATTGGGCATGGACTATACATTGCAGTTATGACCCTTCTGTTCATGATGTATGCATGTCAGTGGTAGAATCGGATACTTAGTACTTTGATAGTGGTGCTAGTAAGCACATTACTTCACAAAAAAATTTGTTCTCATCTCTGGAATCTGTCCCAAGTGCAGGAACCATCACATGTGCAAATGCTTTCATGCAAAAAATATCAGAATGTATGCTCACAGGACATGTTTGATTCGCTCCTACCTTTGTTTAATGGAGGGCAGCCATATGTAGAGTAATTGAATGCTCAACCAAGTGCTGAAATTCAGCCTTTGCAGGTGCAATATCAGCCTACAAATTAGCCTTTTGATGAGGCAATTATTGAGGATGTAGTGGATGAGGAGAGAGCAGCCATAGAAGAATCTAGGCGTATGCCAAAATGGCTTGTGCAGACATTGAGGGATAGCAAGTTGGCAGCTCCTTTACCTAGCAGAACTCATGCAAGTTCTCATCATGCAGACTATTCTCTCATTTCTACTTTATGTAATGAGAAGGAGCCTATTTTCTTTGAGGAAGCACAGGATGATGATCATTGGATGCATGCTATGCAGGATGAGTATAACTCTATATAGACTCATTATAACACCTGGTATTTGACAGATCTACCTCATGGCAAGAAGGACATTGGTACTAAGTGGGTTTACAAGTTAAAATGCAAAGCAGATGGTAGCATTGGTCACTACAAGGCCAGACTTGTTTACAAAAGTGCATTGTTTATGATGAGACATTTGCACCCATAACTCTTATGACTACTATTAGATGTCTCATTGCTTTGGCAGCACATCATGGGTGGAATGTACATCAGTTGGACATTAAGGCTGCATTCTTGAATGGTTATTTACATGAGGAGGTGTATGTATCGTAGCCTCCTGGTTTTGTTGTGAAAGGAGAAGAGTCTAAAGTATGCAGGTTGAAAAAGGCTCTTTATGGCCTTAAGCAGGCTCCTAGAGCATGGTATGAGAAGATTCATACATACTTAGTTGCAAATGATTTTTGCAACAATCCAACAGAGAGTACCCTCTATGTGAAGAGGAGTAAGGACACATTTTTGGTCATCGTTCTATACATTGATGGCATGCTGCTCACGGGACCTGATATATACATCAGATTTCAGCCTTTAAGGTTGATTTACAGTCAATCGTTTTAAGATGTCAGATTTGGGGCCATTGCATTACTATTTGGGGATTTAGTTTATGCAGCACAATGATGGCATTGTTATGCTGTAGTCTAAATATATACATAAGAGGTTTAATCTTGAAGACTATAAACCTGTGGGTAGACCTATGGAGACATGTACACGACTTAGTCTTCAAGATGCAGGAGACTCTTTTGATGCTCGTTTGTATCAGCAAGGCTGTTGGATCCGTTCTTTATGTATGCAACACGAGGCCAGATATACAGTATGCGGTCTCACAGTTGAGCAAATTTATGCATAGCCCAGGTACGAAGCATTGGTAGGCTATTAAGTGATTTTTTTCCTATTTACAGGGCACTGAGTATTTTGGATTGTTTTATCCAAAAGGGGGTGAGTCACAGCTGCATACTTTTAGTGATTTAGATTGGGCTGGATGTTATGACACAGGAGTGTCCACTAGTGAGTTTTGCTTTCACCTTGGTGATTCATGTATATCATGGCTCAGCAACAAGAAGCAGCCTACAATGGCCACTTCCAGCATGAAGCTGAGTACAGGGCAGCTTTTACAGCTACAGTTGAGTGTGTCTGGCCTCAGATGTCTTATGGGGCTGATTTGGGTGTTGGACAGTCGTCTAGCAGTACGATTTTCACTGACAGCCAGAGCGTATCAGCAGTTACGAGGAACCTAGTGTTTCATGCTCGCACTAAGCACATTGAGGTGCATTACCACTATGTCAGGGAAAGACTCTGTACAACAGAGATCAGCTTGGTCTATGTGCCTACACATGACAACATGGCAGATTTATTCATGAAGGCTCTTCCTCGTGAAAAGTTTGAAGCTTTTCATAAAGCTTTCGGCTTACTGCCTTTTCAGGATTGATCGGCCATACCCTGTACATGTTCACATCATCACTCTAGGGGGGGATTTGTAGCATTATATGGTAGTGATGTGTGTGAACACACTTAGGACCGTCGGGGTACCTTTTCCCTCACTAGGAGGTTTTTTCCCTCGTGCATATGTACACCCTCTTATCTACTCATTTTGGGGTGTGTACTTATCTTTTGTATCTGATTGGCACACATTTTTTCATTCTAATCTAGTGAGTTTGTGTGCTCTCAAGCTTCTCTATCTTGTGTGTGTGCATTGTTGCAACCCTAACCCTAATTCCAACACTTGGAAGATTGGATAGCTTTTATGAAAGAGTACTTTAAACTTGACAATTACTCTAAAGTAAACAAGGCTATTTATTATGGCCCGACTCAAACTTGATGGTCCTACCAAGAGTTGGTGGAAATTGCAATGCCGAGCTCGAGGCTTGAACATAGGTGGTCTCTCTTGGATGTAGATTAAAGAGATGTTAAAGAGTCATTACTTTCTCCCAGTCATCATAAACATACAAAGATGAATGAATTCTTCTCTTGTACACAGAGGAACCACCCACGAGGAATTTATCTGCCTTTCCAAGTGTAATCCTTATATTTTGAAGATCGACTCCTAAGCAGGTTTGTTATTGGCTTAGAACCTCCCTTGTCTAGTGAACTGGAATAACATCAATTATGGATGCTATTATTAGGGCCAAAGCCAAAATTGAACATCTTTGACATAGTCATCCCCATTGCCTCCTTTTAAGGATTAAAAGAGGCCTTTCTACCCCAGTAAAATAGAGGACAAGGGTGCTGCTATATAACCAACCTTTTGAAGCCAGCAGTTCTAATCTGCCAAGAACCTTTTAGCCTGAGAAGCTAAGAATGTTTGAAGGATTAGAGAGAGCTCCAACTGAAGGCAAGTGTTACAAGTGTTTCAACAAAGGACACATGGCTTCTAAATGTGGATCTAGCACCCCAGCTGCCTCCACTAACGCCAGTACCATGCCTTATCTTTCTCGAAACAAAAATGTAGTGAAAAGACCTAGGCTAGCCCCTTGTTGCTAGCGTTGCTCATGTGGTTACCATTCTAGACAAAGAAGAAGATGAACAAGGTCAGATCCCATGTTGTCGTTGAAGCTAGAGGAGAAAATAAGCAAGGCTCAATGATTGAAGTTGAGCCTCGTTACCCTTATTATTGATTTTGAAAGTACCCATTCATTTTTGTCTATGTCTAGTATGCAAAGTTGAATCTTACCATAGAGAAATCTTCCTGTGGGCTTAGCGTGAAATTAGAAATTAGCTAGTGGTGGCAGAGGGAAGAGAAAACCCATTTGATAAACCCTTAAATTAACCTTGTTGAGAATGAAATTTCTTAGAATTTTTAAGTGTTACCTTTAGGAGTCTATGATGGAATCTTAGGAATGGATCGGCTTGTAGCAAAGCAAGCTGATTTTTGTGCAATCAAGGGATTGTGTGACTTTTAGGGATGACTCCTTGAGCAAGGTTCAAGGGAAGAAAGTCACTCACCTTTATAGGTAGTGAAGATTTTGATATTAATTAAGGGATTGAAAAAGGGAAAAATTATTTATGCTATCAAGTTCAACAAGACTAAAACTCTTTTAGAAGGATATGAACTAGAATGGCTTAGTGAATATGCCGATGTATTCCCAAATGAACTTACCCATCCACTAGGAATTAGATCATGAAATCAATCTTGAATTAGGTGGTAGTGCTAGGCGAAGAGAGCCTATAAAATGTATGTGCATGAAGCGATTGAGTTGAGGGACCAACTGAAACAGATCTTAGACGAAGGATTTATACCATTCCATGATGGGGAGCTCCTATTTTATTTTAAAAGAAGAAGGATGGTTCCTTTAGATTATGTGTAGATTATCAGGGCCTTAGCCAATGTACTATCAAGAATAAGTAACATATACCTCATATTAATGAACTCCTTGATAGACTTTATAGTGCCCGTTACGTCACCAAGATCAACTTGAATTCAGGATATTATCAAATCAGGATTGAGGAAGAAGATATACCCAAAATTTCATAAGCTTGACTTAGCCTAACCATTCACATAAGATAAGGCTTATTGAAAATATAACGAAAGATGAGAGAATCATAAGAGTGACTTCCCATATTCCCGTGCACAAAATTATACAAAGTAAATGGGCCAATACAATTAGGATTAATCCTAACCACTACTTAAGCATGATAAAAGATTACCTTTAACCACCTAGATTACTTTAACCCTAATTCTTACTTAAGCATGATAAAATTATACAAATTAAATGGGCCGATACAATTAGGATTTATCCCAATTACTACTTAAGCATGACAAAATATTACCGTTAACCACCTAGATTGCATGAATAACTCAAGTCTGTTTCATTTTTCTACCATAATCATTCACTATCATTCCTTCTTTTATGCATGCATAAATATATCTATTCAATCGATCTCAAGAAAGATAAACATAAAATTGAATTGCAATTTAAGCTGCCAAATCAACATTGAATCAAAGTTAGAGTGTAAGGAGAACACCTTAGTAACTTTGCGTATTAGATAGGTGGGGGATGTTTGAGCTTGACCTTGATGTTATAACCCTAGTAACTTTGGTTGTAGAGAGTAAGGGGGATGTTGGAGCTTGACCTTGATGAGGGTTGTGCTCTTCTCGAATTGCTTACCAACAATGAGCCTTGGATATCTTCAATTTGATGATGCTAGCCCTTCATGCCCATATTGCTTAGCAATTTACTCCAATTCCCACTCATAGAGACCATTTGAATGTTTTAGACTCAAGGCTATGAAAGGGGCTAATTCTCTAGTTTTTATCCAAAACTTTGGGCTTTAATTTGAGAGATTTAAAACAATTCAATCCTCCTCATATGCATTGATAAGATAGCTAAACAATTGGGCAAGAGTATGAGAAAAATAGAGTACTCCAAAAACTTGCTATGATTAACGTGCACAAGGAGAGGTTGACTGTAGATTTTTGGGCTGAATTTCAGAGGTTTAAGGGCTCAAACAGAAGGCTTAATCAAGATTATTTTCTATTATCTTGGCCTTGTGGTTAATCTCTAAGTGTTGGTAAGAGTTTAATCAAGAATACTAATCCCCATGGATTCCCATCAACAACACACACAAAGAAGAGGAGATTGCACTAAATTCTAGAGTACTTTGGGACTATCCAAAAGAGGTAATTGCTAAGATATGGCTACTCCATAATCTTGGAGAGAAAGGCTAGTGGATATACTAAGGTATGGACAAGGCAATAGGGAGAGATTGAGCTCCAATCATGCGCAATAAAGAGAAGGGTAATAAAGCTACAATTTTATGCCAACTACCACTGGGAATTCACTTTCAATAGAAAGGGGAAGCCACCTACGTGCATGAAACTCATAAAAACCCCCTATTTAAGTTTCTCAAAAAAATAAACTATACCCCTTTCTAAGCATATAAGTCCCAATTATGAAATTCAAGTACCCCTATTTAAGGTTTAAAAATCAAATAATAGATATTGATGTTATATATGTGACAAGTTGTAGTCCATGTAAGTAGCATGGATGTAAGTGCTAGAAGCACGAAGACCTACATGTACTCTCCCAAAATTGTTCCATGTGTGGTTAGCTTAAAAGAGTAGTAAACTAATCAAGTTTTCAAACTGCACCACTAGATCACATATTGTAAACTACAAGAAGAAATGAAACCCCTACTTTCATTCTCCCATGCTCCCTTGTTCCCCCCCCCCCTCCCCCCCCCCCCATATATCCCCCTCACCCCCTAAATTATAAACTTAAGCTCCCCCAACCCCCCCTCCCTTACACTCATGTGATACCATAAAATATGGCTTGTGAATCCCCCCGGCCAACTACAAGTTGAAGGAATTTTGGGGTTCTATTGAAGGTCATAAGGTATGGCTATGGAGGTGCCTTTGTGCTGATGAATGGGTTTATTAGGCCAAGGTATGGGCAAGAGAAGGCTTCAAGATATGAGCTATGGAGGTCACCACCATTCCGTCCACATAGGTAGAAAGTTGGCCCATACTTTGGCATGCAAGGAGAGAATAATAAAAAAATAAAAATTTTCCCTGCCTTTGTCAAATCAAGGTAACACCACCTAAGTGCTACTAGAAATTAAGGAGAGGGGAGGCTACTAAGTGGGAGGGATGTGAGCATGGGAGATTGAGCTAGACATCATAGAAGTAGTAACAAGAAAAGATTTCCTACTAAGAGTGTCAAACAACTGTTACATTTTCTTTTCCAAGTATGAATTTAATTTTAAAATCCTATTAATGAAAAATTTCAATGCACCATCTCTACTTCATATTTAGTTACGGTTGAGTAAAATTCTATTTCATATTCTTGAAAAATGAATGATAGGTTTATCCCTTAAATCTTAGGAATCCAATTGAACATGTGTATGTACCCTCGAATGGTTCAACATAAGTAAGACCTTTGGGAATCATGTGACAAAGAAGGAACAAGACTTAGACACATACAATTAGATCTAGAAACCTAATAAGTGATATACACTAATTTTTAAAAAGAATAATTATCATTTGATTGCATGAGTTTGACAAGGAAACTAAGAATCTTTTCAAGGAACCCTTGTTGAAATTGTCATTTGATTGCATAAGTTTGGTAAGGAAACTAAGGATTTTTTCAAGGAACCCTCATTGAAATTACACTTGGGATGGAGGCACATGGATTCAACTAAGATGTGGGAATAACAAAAGAAGTGGATTGTTGATTGTGATTTCTACTTATTGTTTTAAGTGTTTGCAAATTAAAGGAAATTCTAGGTAGGGATGGCCTCCACTGTACCAATTTGTGTGTGGAGTGGTGATCCAAATTCAAGTCACGGGGGCGAGCTTAGTGAGTAAGAGATGAGGAGTTGAGGGGCATGGACCCAACCCCCTCCTCGAGTCACTAGGTGACCAGGACAAGGTCTTGTGCTGGACCTCAGATATGATTTTACCCACGACTCTTGGAAGTGTCCTAAAGTAGCGAATCAAAAATCCCAGGGGACATTTGGGAATTGGACCCATGGATGTACTGAGGTCAAAGTAACTAAGGTATCCAAAGATGAATTTGGTATGGACAACCAATGAACTTGCACAACGATGAGGACCTTACCTCAAGTGCAAGAATTTATTCAAGAAGAATAGAGTTTGTGATGTTAGTTCTCAATTATTGTTATCTTGTAAATAAAAATTAAGGAAATAACTTAAATCCATCCCTAGAGACCGAGTGGTAGGGTGGTGGTTGGATCATGGGGTTTTGACTAAGGATGGATGCAAGCTTGAGTCTCCTCCCCTTATTTCCCAACGGAAGCGGTAGGCTTTAGGAATTAGATGCTTTCATTCTGGTACTCAATATAAAAGTTTTAATTTAACTCAAAGGCGCCCTTGGATTTAGAGGAAAGAACTGTCCATCCAAGTGGGAGGCACCAAGTTACCCATGAGGGTGGTCCCAAGAGGGGGGAATTGGGTTGGGCCTCACAAGGTGAGCAGTTGATATATATCTCATGTGCCCAGTTTGATAAGGAGTGCGGTGTCCTCCCTCAAACTGATATGATGAGGAGTGTGGTGTCCTCCCTCAAACTAATATGATGTTGAGGAGTGTGATGTCCTTCCTCAAATTGATATGATGAGGAGTACTCAGTTTGATGAGGAGTGTGGTGTACCCATTTTGATTAGTGTGACACATAATTAAGTTGCAGACACATAATTAAGTTGCAAACACCTTTACCAAGCCATTGAGCTAAAATAAGTTTACAATCCTAGATGCATTAATGATGCATGAATAACTCAAAATCTATAAGGATCTAAACAAAAATTCTTCAGAGAAGTGTGTTTGTGAGGTCAAAAGGAGCATGATGGAGCAAAAACTTGCCATAGTGTGTGTGGAAGGCCTTTGCAAAAAGGAGCCTAATGGAACAAAATTCAACCACAGCACATGGAAGGTCCATACAAAAATTGTAGGGACATTCCAAGCAAGGTTTTTGCTCCATCATGCTTCTTTTGACCCCAGGAACATACTTCTTTTGACCCCAGGAACATTCCAAGCAAGGTTTTTGCTCCATCATGCTTCTTTTGACCCCAGGAACATACTTCTTTTGACCCCAGGAACATACTTCTTTTGTCAAAATCCTTATAAATTATTCATGTAACTTTAGTACTTCTGGGTGTGTTAGGGGTTTTGAAAGACTCGCAAACTTGTATTGGCTCAATGGCTTCGTGAAGATGTTTATAACTTAATTATGTGTTTAACAAAAGAATCAATCGACTAGACCTCTATGTGATATTACTAAATAAGTGATATTTATGGGAATTTTTACAAATTCTTAAAACGTCCGAGGGCTTTGAAAAACTTATAGTTGCTTCTTCAATAAATTAAACTTCTCTTAACTTGGTGACTCTGTTACTCTTAAGCTAATCTCATTTTTCTCAATATAATTAAAACTTTGGGAAATGGCACCCAAATCGAGTGAAAGGGCATTTTCATGCGTCATAGGTAGTTTTAAAAAAAACAAATACCATGTTATGATTCAAAAAGGAATTAAAAAGAGCTAAAATTTTCATAAAATGGTATTTTGCATACAATTCATACAAGCAAATATTATATATATAATTGGGATTTTGTAAGCCAAACTTGACCAAAAGGCTCATGATAAATTCAAATCAATATCACCAATAATATGACATATAATGAGTAAATTAAAGAGAGTTGATTAAAACCTATTCATCCATGTGTTTTGTCTTGGTAAGTAATGTTTATAATTATGTTAAATATCCCTTTGTAGGCAATACGCATCATTATATGAGTTTGAGGGAGGACACCACACTCCTCATCAAGGTGGGGACTATGATTTAGTAAAGACCAATAATTGAAATTTTTGCTAAGATGCGAGATGGGGTCCCACAAGGAAAAAGATGTAGAGGGAAAAAAAAAGTAGGGAGGCAAAAGAGATCTACATTTTACATGGGAGGTTTCTAATGACTTTTTTAGGCTAACTAACTAATTTATGAGGCATTTTCTTCCCTAATGATTGCCCCCCATCTACCCTTTTTTAGGCCTCTAATCACTTACTAAACGAGGCATTTTCTTCCCAACGAGGATGAACCTCTCTAATCACTCACTAAACGAGGCATTTTCTTCCCAACGTGGATGAACCTCTCTAATCACTCACTAAACGAGGCATTTTCTTCCCAACGAGGATGAACCTCTCTAATCACTCACTAAACGAGGCATTTTCTTCCCAACGTGGATGAACCCTGTGAAGCAGATGCGAAGCCGAGTTCACTGACAACCTTTGCCTCACGGACACCATGAGCCAAGCTTGGCCAGATGGAGCAAGATTGCTCCAATTACAGAGAGCCGGATGGTTCATATGATGCGGAGGTGAGGGAGGCTCACCTCTTCCACAACACATCTTTGTAGCAGAGCAGGGGATTTACGGATACTGACATCGCGACCCTTCCAGCGCTGAGTGGCATTTGCCTCTTCTCAACTGATAAAGGATGCCCTTGGCCATCTAAACAAGGTTGTCATGTAACTAGCTCTTTTAGTTCAACCTTGGCAACGGATAGAATATAAATTCATGTGCTCTCAAAGTAGCCAAACTTACAAAGAAAAACTCCACGGAACTTCAAAACTAGCACTGAGAAAAAACTCTTGAAACGTTTCAAAGTTTCGTACAGGTACCCTTAGGTATGAAACACGTTTTTCTTTTGGCAACTATGGTGGCATCTCAAATATGGATGCTCCTAAGGGATACAATAGCCTTGTTATTGTGGGAAGCTGTGGATTAACTTCAGGCTTAAAGCACTACGAGTGAAGTGGATTTCTTGCTGGTATTTGTTTGTGCTTGCTTGCTTGCTGCATCTTCTGCATATGGAAATCTGGAGCTGCACATATACATTGTCATGCAGTGCCAGGGAGGATGCTGCACATGCACTGATGTTGAACAACCATGTGGATGCTGTGTCACAGACATCAGAAAAAGAAATTATTTCTCACCTTGTGGATTTGCCACTGCTTCTCCACTAGATGTAAGTGCATGCCATTTGAAACCCATGGTATCATTATGTACATTTAGAGTGTATTGTACCTATCTAGCCTAGACATAGCACACCATGCCTACTTGGATGAGGCAAGGGTGGGGGACATGGAGGGCAAGGGCAGGGCTGCGACAGTTCTCCTTGAGGAAGGAGAATGCCTTGTTGATGGCCAACCGCTTAACCAGCGACGAGCTGCGGGATGCCTTCACAATGGAACGGCCTAGCACATAAGCCACACCGGCCTCTTTCGCCTCCTTCACCTCCCACACTTCCTCTTCTTCTTCAGTCCTATACATAGCTTCCTCATCACCACCTTCGAAAATCAACACCTGTCTATCACTTGAATTTGAGCTACTGTTTCTGTTAGTGTTAATGAATGCATTAGCATCATAGGCTATATGACAATCCTCTGCATTCCAACTAATCCCCATGTTGTTAGTGTTGCTGGGTACATAAGCACCAGAAGCCATCTCCCGCCCATCACCTGATATTGAATGGTTTGCTGTGTTGTTTGTGTTCATGGGTAGGACAGCTTCATTTCTGTTGATAGGTGGTACATTAGCACGGAAATTTATTGTCTTCTCACTCCTTGCAATTGAATCTATATCTAGGTCTATTGTGATAGGTGTCCTCCTGCCTGTGTTCTCAGACCCTTTCTCCTTCCTTATGAAATCCTCTATGCTGCCAACCAACATCTCTTCAAAGTCTTGGCTCTCCCCTTGCACATCTTTATATCCGTATCTCACAATGCAACGAAACATTCTGTACATTTTGGGGCCTATCCTGCCTATAAGAAACCTCTCATCCCATGGCACATGAGGCACGGGCACTGATTTTATGCATACAAACACGAGGACTCTGTGAAAGGCTGGAATGTTTGTGATGAAATGAGAGAACACGCCAGGTATTCCAGTCACCAGATTGCTGTATACAAGGCCAATACCGGGTACTCGAACCATGCCGAGACTTGGGCCCAAACTCAGAATTCGCTTTAGCGAGACCTTGTTCTGCACCTCAAATTCATACTTTTTGGTGGTTCCATAGTGCCACACGCACATGACAGCCATGAAGATAAGAGCTAGGGCAAGTGGAACCCATCCTCCTCTTGGCACTTTGATGAGAGATGCTGAAAAATAGATCCCTTCCACCGATCCAAAGAATACCAGCAATGAAATGGCATACAAAATGCTCTTTCTCCACACTATCAACACCACCATAGACATAAGGAAGGTTGTGACAAGCATCACAGTGGTCACGGCAAGCCCTGAGACATAAAACAAGACAATCTAATTCACATTGTGTATATTTGCAATTAAGGCACGATTAGAGCACAATTAAGGTATGCTTACGAGCAATGATATGTACTTTGCAAAGAAGAGCAATGCTATGCAAGTGATCTACTTAAAAGTATCCTCCTGTGTTGTTGCAACGAGTTCTTGCCAAATATAGTGCAGTGAGGTTTGTTACCGACCATAAGCATTGCCAATAATGCTGGTGTCTTTGAAGCCAACAGTGATTGAAAGGCTCAAAAGCATAAGCATCCAGTTGATTTCAGGTATGTATATTTGCCCCCGAATGTCCTTTGATGTATGTACCACCTTCACATGCGGAAAGCAGCCCAAGGCTTTGCATTGATTGACAGTGGAGAAAGTAGCTGAAATCACAGACTGGCTTGCAACAATAGATGCAAGAGTAGCAACAACCACGACTGGCCAGTATACAGATTCTGCAAAAGGCCATGTGATATTGATTGAATAAAATCTCATCTTTTGCCTCAAAGAGAGCAAAGGAAACATAAGAACATGTTTTGTTGTCATCTCTCTCTCTCTCTCTCTCTCTCTCTCTCTCTCTCTCTCTCTATATATATATATATATATATATATATATATATATATATATATATGTGTGTGTGTGTGTATATATATATATACATATATATATATATATATACATATGTGTATATATATATATACATATATGTATATATATATATATATATATATATATATATATATATATATATATATATATATATATATATGTATATATATATATATATGTGTGTGTGTGTATATATATGTATATATATACACATATATCTATATATATATGTGTATATATATGATGTATATATATACACATATATATACATATATATACACATATACATGTATATACACACACACACACACACACACACACACACACACATATATATATATATACATGTATATGTATATATATGTATATATATATATATATATGTATATGTATATGTATATATATGTATATATATATATATATATATACATATACATGTATATATATATATATGTACATGTATATATATATATATACATGTATATATATATATATATACACATATACATATACATATATATACACATATACATATATATATATATACACATATATATACATGTATATGTGTATATATATGTATATGTATATATACATATATATATATGTATATGTGTATATATATAATATATGTATATGTATATGTACATATACATATATGTATATGTATATGTATATGTATATGTATATATATACATATATATATACATATACATATATATATATATATATGTATGTATGTATGTATTCAGTTATAGTGCATACCACAGGCGTAGGCTGGGAAAGGTTTTGAACTGTGTCCCTGCTGTGGGAGCCCTCATACCTCATCGCCAGACTACGCACCGTGGGCAGAACATATTTTCTTTGAATAATGCCTCTTTCATCTCTTTCAGATAAAGGAGCTCTGACTACCAGGTATTGACTTGTAGAAGCTTTGCTTAATGTGATGTTGATTCTTGGTAAGGAAAGCTGCTTGGCCCATGTAAGAAAGAACTAAGCATGGATATACTCCCCCTGTAAATGCTATCTACACAAAATCCATCCTTTAGAAATCCTTACAACCACATCAAAACCCTTAAAGTTTCTAGATTATAGGACCCACATCAAGAAACCCTTACCTTGATTGACAATGGGGAAAAATGTCCCAGATTTGCAAACATGGCTTCTGAGCCTACATATCATGCAACATTAATAAGGTTACTTCATGAAGTCCTCTGATTTCTTTTTAACAAAAAAGATAATTAACCCCATGATTAGTTTCATTTACATGACAATCTATTGAAAATTTTCACCTGTTAGGCATAAGGCTATCCCTCCAAAGGAAAGCCAACCCTGAACACCAGTCAACTTGAAGAACTTATACATGTAATATGGTGAAAGTGCTCTGAATATAGCTGGGTTCCACCTTATCACATTGTATACTCCAATAGAACTGATTGAGAGTAGCCACAATATCACAATAGGGGCAAACAAAAATGCCACCCGATGTGTCCCATACTGTTGTATTGAGAAGAGGCCTATCAGTATAATGCATGTAAACAGCACTTGGAAATCTGCATCAAAGGAGCATATTTTTTATTGGTGGCCAAAACCATCACTTGTCAAGAAATCTCATTAGAGAAGAAATAGACTAGGATTAGTACAAACTGGGCCCAAAATTTTATCTTATTCCTTTGCTCAACTGGCTCATATAAAGATGCAATGGAGACACTGCATAAGAATGTTATCTCCTAATCCTTTTGCTTTCACCTTTACAAAATACAATCTTGCCAATAAATAGCCAAAAAAATAAAATAGAATCCCCACTCTGGCAAAGCCTGTACCAACCTTGGTCATCAATATATTGTTTGTGACAAAGGCCCAAACTAAAGCATTGGAACCCAAGGAATACATTAAATAATAGGTATATTCTTCCAAACTATCAGCTGCTAGCAGCTAAACCAAGCCCTTTAAGGGGGTGGATTTAATAAAGCAGAGTTATAAGAATACTTTGTTTAAGCAATAATCCTCTTTAGTTATAGAATTGGAAAGATATTTACATATAAGAGAGAAATTGTAACTTACACTGATTATCTACTATGTAGTGGGCGTTGATACCAGACACAGCAGAGAGGACTGCAGTGGCAAACATATTGCTCATGTCAAGTTATAAAATTTTAAAAGGGGGGGATTTGGAAAGAAATTTATAATTAGTCCAAATCACGATTGAGACGCTAGAATGTAGTAAAGAATGATGCTCAAGTAATAATTATGGTGGAAGTGATACCCAACATTAATTGATTGTATAACATGTTATAATGATAATATGCCAGTTTATTAGATATGCGTTGCTTAATGAGGGAAAAAATATTAGATAATAAAGGGTGCACATTTCATACATAGAATACATGTACTGTATGTGTCATGTGTGTAGGTAGGTGTGGGGGTTTGTGGGTGTGAGTGAGTGTGTGAGAGAGAAAGACAGAGAGAGAACCTGAAATGGATGGCGTGACCACACCGTCACCAATGACCATGCACGTGCCAAGCAGCACCACCACTAGCAAGCCCACTCTCACACGGTAGTTGCTCTCTAGGAAGCTCAAAATTACTGCAATATTTCTAGCCTTATAATTATCATTAGCTTCATTCCTGCATAATTTCTCCACCTTGTAGGTGGACACCTCCTCATCAGCTTCCTGCTGGTTGGGAAGGAGGCTCAGTTTGGCATGTCTGCAAAGCAGTGAGTACAAGGCAAACGTGCCACCTGCATGTAATTGTTCGACCAAATGATACAATAATTCAGAGTCATAATAATCAATATAGATAGCTAGGCTATGGAATTATTAATAATATATAGGGGCCTACTAAAACCAAGAACGGCACGCAGCTCAAGTATTGATGGATACCTTCCCCATTGTCGTCTACGTTGAGAACTATGAAGACGTATTTGAGGAGGGGGATGAGCGTGAGCGTCCAGAATATGAAGGAGAGCACCCCAAGGATCTCATCTTCGCTACTGGGATGGCTTGCTAGCTTGTTGTAAGAGCTGAAGGTGCATTTGTACACATAGAGAGGAGATGTACTCAAATCCCCATACACCACACCCAAGCTTTGATAAGCCAAACTTAACACTGCAATGTAGCCAGCCCTCTACCCTCCCCCCCTCCCCCCCCCCCCCAAAAAAAAAACAACAACAACAACAACAGTTAATTGAAAAAAAAAACTTCACAGATGAAAAAAATGCAGTGAGCGCCCAAAATTTTAAAAAATGCAGTAAGATAGTGTTGCGCACTTGCAGTGAAGATAAGAGTGATCATAAATTTAATCAGAGGTTGCTAATGATGATTACAACCACCTTCGTTTGAGGAGTTTTATATTCAATGGGACCTTGCTCAATGTCCCCAGCCATAGACTTGTTGATTAGGATCAGCAGCTAGAAGTGATTATCCTTCATGGGTGGGCGTATGGCCGCATCAATGAAGCTTTCTGGTTAGCTAAGATCGCATTAGGTTATCAATAGGAAGGTTAAGAAGTAGATCACGAGCTAGAAGAGCGTTGCTGATCATTTAAGGTCTAGGCACGTAATGAGCTGCTAAAAGTATGTGATTAGCTAGGCGATAATGGGATATGGACTGAGCACTAGTGAAGATGGAATTATCAATGGTGGAAGATGAACCGATTGATCAAAGTGGGATCAAAGAGAGAGAGAGAGAGAGAGCTGGCTAGAGAGAGAACCCGTGAGTGGACCGTAGAACCATACTTCAAAGTTCACACTGCAGAGCAGAACGGATATATACTCCAGCAGGTAGCAGCCAAAAAGAGAGCAAGTTGCAGTGAACCAGGTAATGAGTTTTTTTAAAGCAAGCTTTTGGGTTCAGGTAGGACACAGACAAAAACAGAGCGCTAATCAACTCAAGCCACGTGTCCCAAAACTAGTAATACGTGGCAAGATGAGAAATATTGCCCAATTTTTATTTTTATTTTCTAAAATTCTCACCTTATAAATACAAAAACCTGGACAAATGGCCACCCCAACTTTAGCAACTGATTCTGAACTCAACTCTTGCAAAAAGTAGAGGGTGAGTTCACAAACACAAGATTACTCTTATATATGTTTGTCTCTTGGTGCCTACTAAAAAGTAGAAACCAATTGGAAATCTCTCTAGGATGGATGCTTTTGTTTGTACTTTTTTGTAGGTTTTTTTTCCCCTTCATGCTAGGCTTAAGTCCGCAACTTTGACTTAGAATTTGAAGCGAGTAATGTGAGATGGCCATCTCATAACCCAATTTTTAAAGGTGGGTTTCATTTGAAGGTGATAAAATGGGCTTAAAGCCTAGTCCAACCTTCAAATTCAACATTCACTCCTATAATCTCTTAGAATTGTGCTATGCTTTAATGTAAGATGCTTTTTAAAAATCATGCTTTTGAAGTACTCCAAAGTAAGTAAGGCCATGATTTGATGTAGAACCACACTATTGCCTTAATGTAGGTAGAAGAAACACACAATCTAGCATTTTTGTTTTATATATTAGGTTTGAGATCATGTTAATGTGACGCACAACTACCCATACGCCTCTCCCATCCTTTCTCTTCTTGTCCCCCATGCTCTTGTAAATAATTATTTCTTTATCTAAATCATTGTCCTTAATCTAGTACTGCATGCACACCTCATGAATTATCACCACCACTTAAATAGCCACTAGTAGCTACTTTATGCTTAAAATTCAAGCCATCACAACAACTTTAGTACCAAAGCTTGAAAAAAAAAACTTTTTTTTCTTCTAACCGATGAAAATAAAGGTAATGCTTGAAATTAATGAGATTTACTATTTAAAAAAATAGAGAAAATATTAGAATAATTTATTCCTTGAAAATAAAGGCAATGTCAAATTTAAGACTGGAATTTTTAATTCCAATCGAGGAAAATTTACAACAAATTGAGTTTGCACTGCATATATAACTTTCCCAAGTCTAAAAAATGACCAAATAACACTTTTTGGTAACTACCAACATCAAAGGATCTCAGATCTCTCTCTCTCTCTCTCTCTCTCTCTCTCTCTCTCTCTCTCTCTCTCTCTCTCTCTCTCTCTCTCTCTCTCTCTCTCAGAAAACTTCCATCGCTTGCGTTTACAGGGTAGTAAAAATGAGCATGTCTACATGGGTTTTGGAAATATACATATCATTTCCTATGTGTTAACAGTTTTTAAATATGAATATACCTAGGAATGTACTAGTTTAATAAATAAGACAACTCCTGTGTAAACATAAATAGTGCAAATGGACCGTAATTTTGAATGGTCTAAGTGATATCATATATTTCTTTTAGTGAAACACCCAAGTCTCTCTCTCTCTCTCTCTCTCTCTCTCTCTCTCTCTCTCTCTCTCTCTCTCTCTCTCTCTCTCTCTAGATCTCTCTCTCTCTCTCTCTCTCACACACACACACACATGCATGCACTCACTCATGCATGTACGCGTGCATGCGCGCACACACACACACACACAACCCCCACATCAATTTATTAAAGACTTACCTAAAGTCCTTTATTGGCTTAAATCACCTTGTTTTGGTCCATTTGTCCTTACATTATGCTCACCTAGCAAGATTTTTTTGAATTCACTAAAAAACATAAGGAGAGCCATCCTTATTGAACATGTTTTCACTAAACAAGTCAAAACATAAGGTTGCTTGTACTTGAAAATAAAAACTTTTAGGATTGATTTTTTAATGATAATCAAGGAATGAAAGCCTTTGTTTTACATAGTTTCGTGAGATGATGTAAAGTCTATGATTAGTGTGGGAACTTTATTTTTGAAGCATGCTTTTGGCTTTCGGCGCACAGTAAGGCATAAAATATTTAAGTCACTTCCATTAAGTCATAATCAAGAGAAGAATGTCTTTGTTTTCTATGGTCGATGTAAGTTTAAGACTGTTTTCTATGGTTGATGTAGGTTTAAGACTGTTTTCTATGGTTGATGTAGGTTTAAGACTGTTTTCTATGTGGTTGATGTACGTTTAAGACTGTTTAATAGAGATTGTTTTCTATGGTTGATGTAAATTCAAGACCGTTTAATAAAGATTATTAGACATGTAATTTGAATTACTGGTAAGTTTAAGACAGTTTAATAGAGATTATTAGACATGTAATTTGAATTACATTTATTCAAGGTTTTTCTTGTAATGTTTCAAAAACTCTCTCTCTCTCTCTCTCTCTCTCTCTCTCTCTCTCTCTCTCTCTCTCTCTCTCTCTCTCTCTCTCTCTCTCTCTCTCTCTCATGCACACATGCATGCATGCACACGCAACCTCCTCCCCCCCCCCCCCACACACACACACTCACTCACTTACCCCGCATCAAAAGATGAAAGACCTAGTTAAACTCCTGCATTCGCAATGTGGTGAATCCTTTATTTCTTAGATGATACTCAACTACCAAGACTAATTAAATTCACCAAATAACATAATGTGAGTCATCCCTTATTTAACTAGTTCTCACTAAATTTCTAGAAACATAAGGCCTACTTATACATAAAATTCAAAAACTATTAGGACTGATTTTTAGTCATCCCTTATTTAACTAGTTCTCACTAAATTTCTAGAAAGATAAGGTCTACTTATACGTAAAATTCAAAAACTATTAGGACTGATTTTTAGTCATTAGGACTGATTTTTAGATCAAGTCCTTCTTTTTTCTTTTTACATTTGTCATGGATGTTAGTCATCACCTACTATCAAGATCAATTAAATTTACAAATACCATAATTTGAATCATCCCTTATTATACTTTTTTTTTAAAACTAAACAAGTAGAAACATAAGGTTACTTGTTCTTAAAATAAAAAATCTATTAGTAATGATTTTTTTGGTCATAATCAACAAATGAAAGCCTTTGTTTTTCATAGTACATGATGATATAAGGTCTATGGTTTCTACGTGGGCTTTTATTCGTGAAGTAAACTTATGGTATAATAAGACATAAATAGAATTAGGTTACTTCCAGTATGTCATAATTAAGAGAAGAATTTTTTCTATGGTTGATGTATAATTACTTGACTTTTATTTAAAGATTACTACTCAAGTTAATATATAATTTTATATCCAAACATCCCCAAGGCGATAGCCTAGTGGATAAGACTTGGACTTTCTACAGGATCATCTTATACTAAGGGTGTATTCGCGTGCATGCGGGCACGTAGGCAGCCATCCGCACTCCTTGGGCCATCATCGTTCGATCATTATGGTGCTTCCTTCCACCTTCCTTTTCAGCGATCCTACTGCAATGCCCTTCAAGCGTACGCTTTGGATCAGGGACGATGGTTGCCATGGATATCAAAGATTGTGACTTGACTTACGACGTCGAGTTCTTCCAAAGCTGTGCAAGGTGTTCACTCCAACAGCTGAGCGACTTAACTTGTGGGGTTTGTCCTGCACCTTGTCCACTGCCTATAAAGTGGCCAATACTTGGAAAGGGTGCTACCCCCTTGTGGTACTTGAGTGTGTGTGTGATTAGTATGGTGTGTGTGTAGCTGGGTGAAATTCCCGTGTGCAACTTGGAATGGAATAAGACCTCATGAAAAATAATAATAATAAATTATATCCAAACCACTACAAAATCAATCACATCAAGGATTTTTTTGTAATGTTTAAAATCTCTCTCTCTCTCTCTCTCTCTCTCTCTCTCTCTCTCTCTCTCTCTCTCTCTCTCTCACACACACACACACACACAAGTCATGATTACTTAAAGGGAAGATTTAGGTGCCAAATGAACAAAGTAATTCAAAATTGTGGGATAACAATACTCTTTTTTATTGAAAATCGATTTAGGTAAATATCAATTTCCATGCTTTGTCTTTTATGTGACACTTTTTAGGCTTAAAATTGATTACCACAAAAAGTGGCTTGCACTTGAAGGTTTAATTTAAAAGCACCACATGTACAAAGGGCAATCCAAGGGGCTTTAGATTTATCATTGGCCTTGAAGGCCTATCGACACAAGGAGTGTGGGCCTAGTTTATGTTTAGTCTTGTTGATGTAAGGGTTGTTTTTCGATTGTTTAGGGACTTGCCACTCAACTGATTGCTCAACCTTCTTATGGTGAAAGCTACTTTTGTGTGCATTCCCACCCTAGTGTAACTTTGTGTGGTCCCCTTGATCCTTCATATGGAGACATACATGGAAGATAGGCTATGTGGGTCTTAATGCACCGTTAATCTTAATCATTCACTTAATATCCCTATTCATTAAGCATTTAGTGCCGCTAATATAACATTACGCAACCTCACTTAAAAAAATTACATGGCTAAAAGTCATGAGACATGAATGCTAACCATAGTTGTTAATAACAATCTCCCCTTCTTCATCTTGATTTTATGCTCGAATTTTCAAATTTTTTGCATTAAAGTAGTTAATTAGGCAAGGAGGTTGTGGGGTTCCCCACTTGAAGTAGAAGATATGGGCCTAGAAATACGTCTCTACCACACAAGTGATGCTCGGCCAAGAACCTTAGCTTATAAAAATAAAGCTATCACTTGCAAGAGAGTCTACCCTTCCTTTAAGTCAAACACCATGGAATTTGGGTCTAGAGGATTTGCATTGATTGTTTGATAGTGGAGAAAGTAGTTGAAATCACAAAGTGGCTTACAAATGATAGATGCAAGAGTAGCAAAATGACCACGAATAGCCAATATAAAGATTCTATAAAAGACCATGTCATATTGAAGGGATCTTCTGAAGCAGCTGTACAACCAGGGGGCTTGCTTACAAAATATATAAGTGGGTACAGAAAACATGGAGCATGAAATTTTTCAAGAATGACTTGATTTTGGGTGGAAGAAAGATGCAGAACCAAGCCATTCTCTCGTGCACTCAAATTATTAGATACTGCTACCTCAAACACACATGGCAAGCTAGGAACTCCCGAGTCTTCGAAGAGACGTTTGTGGTACCCGAATTTGACAACATCATTCAGGAAAGCATGGAGCACATGTTGCTATTGGGGAAGAATCTTCACTCGAACAATTGGAGAATGGCAATGAGTGCTCTTCAGGGCTCAAGCGCAAGTTAAGCTTTAACACACCATCTCCATTGCCTCTAGTATGTTAATGTTGAAATATACAAGTGAATAGGGTGTGTGCGGGAACAAGCCCTTAGCAAGAGGCTGTAAAAGAGAATCTGTAAATGTGAGAGAAGCTGTGAAAAGGTGAGAAGTACCTACTAGGAGAGAATAAAGGGTAGCATGAGGAGATTTAGGAGGTGTAGAGATATTCTGGGAAGAGGTGGAGAGAATCAAGCAAAAGAGGTGGATTGAATCAAGGAGAAATAAATGGGATTAGATGCTTGGATGTAAACTCTATCAATTGAGGCATTGGTCTAATGAGAATTTGCTGGTTTTTTATTATCCATGTCTACATTAAGTTATCAGTTAATTACTCACTAATCACATCTTAATTATTATCTAATCTCTTTTCTAATGATGTTGATTCTAGCATTTGATCCACCATAGCTCATCACATTGTTGCAAATTTAACGTGGTATGAGAGCCTAGCCTAGAATCCATCAAATTTATGAGCCCATTATCTTACTAATTAGGATTAGTAGATGATTAAGAAATAATGATTTTTTAGTTATTTTCAACAAGCACTTTGCACCCCCAGCGAGTGGAGGAGCTTAATCTCCCTCCAGGAGCAACATTAGGGCAAGTGCTTCTAGGCAAGCATAGCCAGCCTCCCCACAGTCCAGCCCATCAAATCGACACGTCAAACCGCCAAGCGAAGCTCATGAAAATCGCGATTTAGCAGGCGTCGTTTTTCTGAGGGAAAAATGAAATGTCTTCTTCTCCAGATCAAATTCCTCTAATTCCTCTTGGCCCTAGGGGTTTTCAAGGGTGCTCTAGAAGCTGGTGAAGATAGATTTTGATTTGATCAAGTCTGCAGTGAGATCCAAGCTCATCATCAAATCTGTAGGTGACTTTGGTAAAACAGAGATTAAGCATTCAATGTTTGGTTAAATCTTGTGTTTCTTGGCTTAATCCTCTACTACACTAATTGCTATTGATGGCCTTGAAAGGATTTGAACTCTAAGGCCTCAGATCTAGACTCCCCGCATACTCTGTTTTTTGCACACAAAGTAGAGGATTAATTTGCTATAATTAGTGATTAATCAGCATTAATCACTATTTTTTGGTACAATTTGAGGGTTCAAATTAACCATTAGCTATCTGATACAGATCCCTATAACTTCATATTACAATTCGGAGATGGTTTGACACTCCAACCATTCCGTACAGATTTGTTATCCTTGGTTTAATGTAATTTCTGGTAAAATTATGCTGATAAATTTGTGGTAATCATCATCTTGCATTTAACCCACACACAAATTCAAGTTATTCGCAGCCCAGCAGGGATTTAATATTCACGTGATCACAAGATTTTTTGTGATAATAACACATGTGAACAAGTTATTCACATGTTCTCATGTTACCGTTCACAAAATAACAGGTCACTTGCCATTTAGGAACCCCTTAAAAGCTTGGCTACACATGGGAATAAGCTATTCACATGTTCTCATGTTACCATCTTCACATAATAGCACGTCAGTGGCCACCTAAGAAGATTTTTTATGCCCGACAAAGATAATTTTTTTAGGCCCTTGTGAAAGCTTTGTGAATATAACATGTGATCACAAGATTTTTTGTGTTATTAACATGTTCACATGTTCTCGTTTACGTTAGTGAAATCCCTGGCAGCCAGAGTTGCATTTGGGAATGTGCATAAGAATGAATGCTATATGCATTATGTATTGGGCACATTACATCACTGTAAAAATGGGATCAGACACTACCCTTGTCTAGACTAAGGCAAGAGGCAAGACCTCCCACATAGATTTGGGTTTGCATTGCATAATGACACAAGATAAACATCAAAAGCCCAAAAGAACTGTCAACAATACATTAAAAAATGTTGCTCACATGGAGCAAGAACTGACGGACAAGCTCGTGGCCCCAGCCATGAAAGAAGAAGAACATCTCTTTCCAAGAGGAGGATCAACACCGAGAAGAAGAGCTAGAGGAAGCATTGAAGGAAGACATGGACGCGTGAAGAGAAGCTGCCACAACAAGAAGACTGAAAGAAGAGGAAGACATGGACGCATGAAGAGAAGCTACCACGACAAGAAGACTGAAGACAAGAGAAGATGTGAGGCTCCAAGAAGTGAGGAGCCATGTGAAAATCTCTAAGAGAGAGAGAGAGAGAGAGAGAGAGAGAGAGAGAGAGAGAAACCCCACAACCCAATGTAACCTACCCCAACAGAGTAAAACCACCTCTGAGCCACCGATGATGTAGGCCATGTGGTAGATGTATGTGTGAGCACTTTAGTCAAAGTCGCAGGCACTTATAGTAGCCTTGGACACATAGAGAGAGTGTGTGTGTCAAGGACTATGAGTTTAGGGACTTGAGGCACTGGTCATCGCGGACTATCAAGTAAGAAGGAAACTTGGTATAGGGTCCAGGTGTGCTAGGATTATTCACTTGAGGGGAGGTGTACTAGGCACTGGTCGCGGACTATCAAGTAAGAGGGAAACTTGGTATAGGGTCCAGGTGTGCCAGGAGTATTCACTTAGGGGAAGTGTTGAAATATACAAGTGAATAGGGTGTGTGCGCGGGAACAAGCCCTTAGCAAGAGGTTATAAAAGAGAATCTGTAAATGTGAGAGAAGCTGTGAAAAGGTGAGAAGTAACTACTAAGAGAGAATAAAGGGTAGCATGAGGAGATTTAGGAGGTGTGGAGATATTCTGGGAAGAGGTGGAGAGAATCAAGCAAAAGAGGTGGAGTGAATCAAGGAGAAATCAGTGGGATTAGATGCTTGGATGTAAACTCTATAAATTGAGGCATTGGCCTAATGAGAATTTGCTGGTTTTTGATTATCCATGCCTACATTAAGCTATGAGTTGATTGCTCACTAATCACATCTTAATTGCTCACTAATCACATCTTAATGATCATCTAATCTCTTTTCTAATGATGTTGATTCTAGCATTTGATCCACCATAGCTCATCACATTGCTACAAATTTAACAGTTCATAGTAGAAACCCTAGTGCACCCTCGAAGGCTTTGTATTGCAATGTATTATTTTTGACTCCTCAAGGCACAAGTAGTGCTTGAGGGACTTTGTACATTTTTTTTGGAATGTGCAATACTCAGCTCATCATAGGCATAGGCTGGGAAAGGTTTTGAACCTTGTCCCTGTTATGGGAGCCCTCATAGCTCATTGCTAGACTACGCACAATGGGAAAAATATATTTTCTTTAAATATTTCCTCTTTCACTCTTCTATAAGATAAAGGAGCTATGACTACCTGGCATGAACTTATAGAAGCTTTCATGGAAGTGGTGTTGATTCATGGTAAGAAAAACTGCTTGGCCCATGTAAGAAACAACTTAGCAAGGATATAATCCACCTATAAATGGTATCTACACAAAATCCATCGTTTAGGAATCCTCACAACAACTACAAAACCCTTTCTAGATTATAGGACCCATGGTCAAAATGTCACTGTTTAAGAAACCCTTACCTTGAAAAAGCTCTAAATTTATACAAACATATCATGCAACATTAATAAGGTTGCTAATTCACCCCATGATAAGTTTCATTTACATGACAATCTCTTGGAAATTTTCACCTATTGTTAGGCATAAGGTTGTCCCTTCAAAGGAAAACCACCCTTAAACACCGGTTAAGATGAAGAATTTGTAAATGTAATAAGGTGAAAGTGCTCTCAATATAGTTGGACTCCATTGTATCATAGTGTATACTCCATTAGAACTAATTGTTGAGAGCAGCCACAATATCATAATGGCGAAAGTGCTCTGTAATAATGAAGCGGGTTCAAATACTTGATCATGTAATTAGACCATGTATATATTGGTTAAAATAAGTAGGCTAATAGGCCAACAAGGGGTCCATGGGCATGGTCAAGTGTGGGGGCCAAGGCATAAGTAAGTGTGAACATGGCCAAGAGTATATAAGTTAATTATAGGTTTCATTGCAATTATGACTAAACATTTTCATTGCAATTATGACTAAACATTTTCACTAATCAATTGTCTTGCTCAAGCAAGGAAATTGATCAATTGTAGGCTTCATTCTAATTATGACTAAACATATTCACTAATCAATTGTCATGCTCAAGCTTGCTCAAGCACACTTCAATGGTGATCTTCACCCATGTCCAACTCCATGTAAATGAGTTAACCCCAATCTCCTTTCTTGCAGTGGTATATCAGACCTCTTGTCTTTGATCCTAGAAATTTTACTATCATTTTGATGTTCATACAAAGGTGCAAGGGACACTTTATCAGGCAATGAGAGTGTAATGAAGTACATTTGGTGTCACATGCACATGGGGGAGGGGGCCTATCCACTTGGGCTTAGGGTCATTTACATGTGTACCTTTTGGGGCCTTGGGCTATATGATACATAGGGCTCATGGGCATTGTACAACCTTTTGATCGTTTTGACTATTACTTTTCTTGGAGGTCTTATGCCCAAGATTCCATGGTGGACTTCTCCCTCTTAAGATGTTAGGTTGGTGACCCACACCCATGTTGTCACTCCATGCCTTGAGTGGCCATATTGGTGACCCACACCCATGTTGTCACTCCATGCCTTGAGTGGCCAACCCTAGTTTCTTGCATTGGTATTAGAGCTTTGCTTTGATCCATTTTCTTGGAGTTTTTCTAAAAAAATTTGAGTTTTCTTGAGTTTCTTGATTTTCTTGATCAAGAAATGGGGATATGGTGATTCTGTTTGAGTTGATTTGATCTTTTTAATTCACATTTTCATAAGCTTTTTGGGGCTATGGGTTATGGTGCCAAATTTTTTGGGGATGGCTTCATCAAATTTGAATATAAGGACCAAAATTGGGAGAATTTACTAATCCATGATTAACTCCTAATCCAAAATGTTTTACTTCTTCCTCTTCTTCTTGCTTGGTATTGAGAGAAATTCGGGCTTCAATCTATGTTTTAGCAAAGCATTGCCTTAGGGTTTTGAGTGTGCTAGTCTTCCTCTTCAAGTAGAGCACAAGGAAGGCTTCTTTACGTCGCTATTCTTGGCCGAATTCGTGTTTTCCTACAACATTGTTTTTCTGCACGATTACATGTCTTTCTTCAACGATTAGTGATTATAAGGGGTCAAAAGCTTAGCCAAGCTTAGTTACAAGCCTTAGTTAGCATAATGGTACATCATGCCTTTCATTAGTGGAGCGATTTGGCGATTTCTTGGCTATGGAGGACTGTTCGGCTGTGTGCTTCTACTACATGCCGATTACCCTTCACATTTGGCACCAAATCCATGCTTAACTAAGTGTAACAAGTTTGGCAAACTTTGGCCTTGCAAGGGAGGGATTTCTTCAACAATTTCTACTGTGATTTCTACAGAAAAGCTGCACCATTTTTTATCAAATTGAAAGCTTCTTCACTATGATTTGAATGCCAAAAATCATTGTAAGATTCCTCCCTCCAGCTTTTGAGATGTAAAGGTGTAAGAACTCCCCTTCAGTCTCTGTAATCATCCCCTAATTCAGAATGCAAGAAAACATTGTTTTTCCTTGTTTTTGGTCTAGAGAGAGAAAATATTCTAGAGAGAGATAATACGATTTTAAAATATTTTTGGATAAGTATTTTCTCCTAGTCAATAGGAAGAGATCCCCTGAAATAGAATCTTAAAAAGAGTTTTCTAATGTGCATTAGCAATTAATTGAAAATGTGTATTGGACATCTTGGCCTAGGGGTATATAATTTCCAAAAAAAATCTTATTAAGGTCCAAAGAGTATTCTAAAGGGCCAATAGGGTTAATCCAAGTGTTGGGATGAGAAAAATGCAAAGAATAGAATAAAATAAAATTTCCCAAAAATGAGTAAATTCTCACATAAGATGAAGAGTTGACTAGTATTGGGGTTTATTAGTTAAAAAAAGTGATTTATTAGTATAAAAATGGGATTTTGACACCTCAGAAAGGGGGGAGGGGGCTCATGAAGGAGGTGCCTAGAAATCACATCAAGGGGAAATTTTTTAATTTTAAAAAAAGAGATATTTTATCTCTCCTCTCTCATCCTTCAAACTAGATCAAAAAAGTGAGCCAAACTACTCTAAAACTTGTCCAAAATGGATCAAACTGGAGCTGGAAGCCTCTAGATTCTAGTTGGACTTGGTTAGTGGCCTCCCTCTCCTATAAATAGACCCCCATTCCTTTGTATTTTGTTATTGGAGTAAGTCTATGCTAGTGTAATTTTTAGTTTATTATATTTTTATTATTGTGAAGCTTTGGAGCTTCATTAATCCTCTTCTTCTCTTGGAGATTACCCTCTTTTACTTGGTGGCCAAGCTTCTTCTTGTGGGTTTCACATTTCCCTAAAGAAGCAAGCCAAAAACCAAGGGTAAAACTAAACAATGGTGTTTTTCTCTCTTCTAAATGGTAATCTTCTTCCCAACCTCCCTAATGCTTGGGAAGCATTTTAATCTATAGGTTTTTCTTTAAAACCATGCTTTTATTGATTATATTATTTAAATGAATTAGTGCTCATCTTTTCAACTTAAAAGTAATGTTTTAATATGTAAATCTCTCTTTTTGTAAGAATACTCACCTTTATTGGATTAATCCTTCTTGGAAGGATAAATCTTAGTCCTAGTCTCATTTTCTAAACCAAATCTCTAGAAAATGCGGGAAAGTTATGGTAAAATTTTATCATAAAAAAATGAAGATTTTTGCATAAATAATTTTTATTCTAAAAGAGGAACTTTGAGTATTATTAATTCATAGAAAATGTGGGGAAACTATGGTAGAATTTTTATCATTAAAAAATAAATTTTATGCATAATTAAATTTAATGCTAAAAGTGAAATTTTAAGCATTCTCATTTCATAGAAATTATGGGAAAGTTATGGTAAAATCTTTATCATTAGAAAATTGAATTTATGCATAAATAACTTTTATATCAAAAGTGAAATTTTGAGTATTATCATTTCTTAGAAAATGTGGGGAAGCTATGGAAAATTTTATATCATTAGAAAATGAAATTATGCATAATTAATTTTATGCTAAAAGAGGAGTTTTGAGCATTATTCATTTGCCTGAAAAATAAAGAAGGTTATGCATAAATTTTCTAGATGAATTATGAAAATGATTATAAATATAATTCATTTAGATAAAAATAGATTAGTAAGTGTGCATAAATATTTTATGCTAAAAGAGAAATTTTCATGATATTCTATTTAGGGAAAATAGAGAAAAGAAGGTGAAAATATTCATAGGGGTGCATTGAGAAAATATAGATAAATTTTAATTAGAAAGAGGAATTATGGGTATAATTGATTTTGTAAATCCCATGAGATCGTATGCATAAATCTTTAATTCAAAAAGAGGAATATTGAGTATATTTTATTTTGGAAAAATTGAGATAAGAATGAGAAAATATTCATGGGAATGTATCGAGAAATCATGAATAAAATTTTAATCAGAAAGAGAAATCACAAACATAATTAACTTTTGGAATCACGAAGTATATGTCTAGATTCTCAAAAAATAGAATCTTGGGATACATTCTGAAAACAGGAAAAGGATTTCCCAGAAAAAAACCAAAAACACGCTTAGTTGGATGAATATGAATAATTTTGACTGACTTATTCCTAGATTCCCTGGGAAAGGAATCTGAAACTCTTGAAAGGATCGAGGATCCAAAAGAGAATGGAAATTTAGACTTAATTGAATTAAGTCGAGAAAAGTTGCATTTAACTGAGCCAAGTAATGGTCGAAACTCAGGGAAGTCCTGTTAGTATAAAAAAGTAGAGTAATTATACTTTTAATTTGGATGATGTGGGAATGATATGTGGATGATGTGGGAATGATGTGAGATGATGTGGGAATGATGTGAGATGATGTGGATGATGTGGATGATGTGGGAATGATGTGAGATGATGTGAATGAATGTGGGAGTGATGTGAGATGATGTGAATGAATGTGGGAATGATGTGAGATGATGTGAATGAATGTGGGAGTGATATGAGATGGTGTGAATTGATATGGAAATGATGTGATTGGATGTGAATTGATGTGGGAATGATATGATTGGATGTGAATTGATTTTATTGGATATGGATGATGTGAAAATGATGTGATTGGATGTGGATGATGTGGGAATGATGTGATTGGATGTGAATTGATGTGGAAATGATGTGATTGGATGTGAATTGATGTGATTGGATGTGAATTGGATGTGATTGGATGTGAATTGATGTGAATTGATGTGAGTTGATGTGAAAACTATGGGATAATGAGAAATGACGTGGAATGATATGGGACAATGAGAAATGATGAGGAATGATGTGAGAAATGATGAGGAATAATGTGAAAGGATGTGGAATGATGAGGAAAGACGAGAATTTTGTGTTTGGAACTGTATTTATATGTGAAACCTATTTTTTAAAGATTGTTTAATGTCAAGAATGCTAGGGAAGCATTTTGACTATCTTATGGAATGAGGTCATGGGGACCTAAGTGAAAAAGTTGCAACAACTGATGGAGAGTCAATGAAGGACGTCTCACGTGGCAAGGTCGGCCGAGGTCTTGACCAACCTCGGTTCGATTAAAATGGTGAGCTTCCAGTACAGTGGATGAGGGACCAAGGAAGCGGCCTATAAGTGAAGCGCTAGGTGACCTGCGAAGGAGCCTAGAGGGTGCTGACCATACGGTGCTCGGGCTCTGGATGCTCTGGGTCACCCAGTATACCCACGCGTGTGACAAGGAAGAAAAATGAGTTGGAGTTATTTTCTGAACACGGGCATGGATCTGGTTGATTGGCCTTGCTAGTCTTACGGATGAGTACTCTCATGGCTCTTTTACATGGATCTTGTTGGTTGATCTAGCTGATCTTCAACAGAGAGTCCATATGGCTTTTATGTGATTATACTCCTAGGTACTATGGGCTAGGAACTATTGAAAAGGTCCCTAAGTGAGCAGGTGGTGAGCGTTCTGGTTGCCCCAATGATGCCATAGGTACGCTGAGGAAGGAATGTCTGAAATTGGATTTTTTTGGTTGGAAAGTGGAAAAGTTAGAAATTGGACTTGGAAATGGAATACTAAGGATTAGGATGGAAACACCGTGGTTTTATTGCAATGTTGTTTTGAAAATAGTTGAATTAGATAAAAGGCAATTTCCTATTGGGTGTGTAAGTGGTGTGTTTATTTAACTTTGCATGAGAGCCGGCTAGGGAGCCTGGGAACTCTTTTCCCTGGTACCCAAGACAAAACATGACCAAATATTTATAATGGATCCTATCAATACAGTGGTTGGGCAGTTGGCTAGCCCATAGGATTGGATGGGGTTAGGTTGGACTGATGGATTCCTATAATAAAATTCAATTCTATTCAAGTTACGATAGTTGAAGTAAGTCACAAGATAATCCTTGTTCTATGGAAAAAGAATCAATGGTTGTACCTCTTTTGATGAGGAAAAAAGCGTTGATCTCTATGAACCAAGTGCAAGTTCCTCCTTTGATTCGGCCATGTGACCCGCGGGTTCGGTCAGAATACAAAGGTTAGTTAAGGCCCTTGACTATGTTAGAAGATTTTTGCTAGAGGAATAGCCTATGCTTTCTGGGCAAGGGAAGTTTTTTCTGGGTTCGGTTTTGGAAGAGCCACCATATTAGTCTCTTATCCGGACATTCATGGTGGGCAAGGCCCCGAGTGGAAAGCTCTGTCCTGTGCGTGAGGCTGCTACTTCCGCTTTGCCAGCACTCCAAAATTCGACGCACAGAGGGAGCAGGGATCTCTCATCATTGCTATGGACTAATGGCGAGTCTTCTCTTAAGGTTTATGAGCTATCTCTTGTGTTTTTCCATGGATGAGCTTGGGGATTTATCATTAGGGTAAGCATGCCTCATAATGGGAATTCACACCATAGCTAGCAAGATTGAGACAATTGATGCATAATGGAATGGTTAATGTCTTGATTAGAGACTCTCTTGCATGATTTACACATATGAAGCAAGATTGATTCAATTGGTTTATCCAATCAAGGGTTTTTTCATCATATAAATGCTTTGATGCAACCTATACATAAGTGATGCAACCTATACATAAGTGATGCTTTGTTGGATTGCATATGCTTCTCTTATACCATGGTAAGGGCATACTATGGACACTTGATGTGTTGAGATCATTTGGAAGCTATGGAATTATGCCTTGAAGATGAGAAGAGCATGAATATATGCTAAGAAATGTAAATGGATATGATATTGACATGAGCTCATGCAAACAATCTTGTAAGTGAAGTTACTAATCTCTTCAAGCATTCTACACAAATCCCACACACATTTCTATTCCTAGAACCTTGAATGTGCGTAAGGGTATCTTGGCATTTGGTTGGAGAGGCCAAGGGGAGCATGTCTTGAATCCGGTGTGCCATGAGTGCCTTGGAAAAGTGGTACATCGGAGGATTAGGTACATGGAGTGAAGAAATGGCCCCAACTCTTGCCATTGGATTTTAAAGTTTGGTAAGAGGGTGGGAAGGCTTGGCTAGGAGATTAGCAAGCAAAGCTCTCCCCATCAACAAACAAAGCTCTTCAATCATCAACAATCAATCTTCATCGGCACAAAGTTCACATGTAATATGCCATTGGCCAACCCATGATGCAATGAGTATATGCCTTGATACTATGCCAAATGCCAAGGGAACATTGATTGTGGATTGAGTACATAGGAAATTTGAGATTTGGTCACTAATACAAAGGAGACTATGCCAAAAAAATTTAAAAATTACATGCATGGTTGGGATTGAGGGCGATTGTGGACACACATAAGGTTCTTTTGGATGCCAAAGTTGCTTGGCATCCAAAAGTTACCACCCCTTGCTTGGAAGCAGGGGTGGTACATGTGGAACATGTGGAAGGCAAATGGGTGGTACATGTGGAACATGTGGAAGGCAAATGGGTACCAAAAGAGCTCTTGAGCTAAATCTGCAGATTCACAAAACCCTAATTTAGTAAAATTATATTAGGGCTGGAGTTTTGGTGATTATATAGGCTCTTATTACTCCCTTACACCTTCCCAACAAGCCTTAAACCTCTCCGTTCTGACATCATTTGGATCCCCAACTTGCCATTTTTCATTGGAGGTCAAGTCAGAAACAACGAACTATTTGGGACAAATGACATCATAGGATGGATGCACATCATTAGGGTTTTCCAACAATCCATAGTACACCTGAATCCAATGTCATTTGGAGGGTCAAACTTATATGGTTGACTTTGACCAAAAAGTCAAAACAGAGGATATCTGCACTTTGATTTTGGTCAAACCCTCTTAGGCATAGTTAGTACTGTCATCACAAGCCCACACATCAAATTTCATCTAAATCCGATGACTTTTGAGTACTCTATAGCCAAATTCCTATTTCGAGTAGTGTCGCACAAACCCTAAAACAGAGAATATTAGGGCTATCCAAAAATCTTTTATTCTTGCATATTTGGATATTGCACCACAAGGTCCATAGAACCCTAGATCATCAAATTCCAACACCATTTAAGCCTTCTACTAGCCATTTTCTATTTTCAGCCATTATGCCAAGGGTCGTCCATCTAAGCAAGCGATGGAACTTCAAGAGAAAAGGGAAGATAGGGAAATGGTGAATGAGGATCATGTAGAGGAGATTGGTGATGAGGGTATGAATTTACAAGGCTACAACAACATTGCAAATTTGGCACATAGGACAAATCATGTGCAAATTGGGCCAATACATCAAATCAATTGGGAGGAGCAAATGCACAAGCAATGCCAGCTAACAAATTATATGTCACAAATAAGATGCATGATGGAAACCACGATTCAACATTTATGGATACAATTATGCAAGAGCTTAGGGGCCTTCATGATGTAATAAGAAGCATGGATGAAGACAAGGGTGGACCATCTCACAATGTTCGACAAGCTCATGTTGAAGACAAAGAGAATCATCACCCAAGTTTTCATTCTACTTATGGTGCTATGCGCAACCCAATGTTTCCATACACATCCAATGAAGCCAAAGGCAAGGGTCGTGCATCTCCATATAAAGGCTCAAGATTCCCAAGGAGTAATGTTTATATTCCATTCAAGGGAAATACTCATCGAGGTGGTGCTTCAAGACCTCATGTTGAGGAAGATCTTGATGATGAGTTTGAGCATAACAATGGTCAAATGCCTTCTTCTTCACAAGCCATGGATAGAGGAAAGCAATGTGTTAAGTTCTATGATAGAGCCACTACTCGAGGCAAGAAAAAGTCGATCAATGTATGTGAATTCTTGGTACCATCTCTTGGTTTACCTCTTACTTTGAGAGGGGATGGAAGAGCTATTATACACTCTATTTTGAAAGAGATTGGCTTTACTAAGGACAAACGAGGACTTCCATTCACAATCACATTTGGCCATTGCATAGAGTATGACTATGTGGGTCTTTATGCACACATTGTGGGTGTTGAAGTGGATGAGACGCTTGTTGTAATTTCTAGACAACAAGTAAATGAAGAGATCTCGATGCCGGTTCTCTCTCGACAAGGCATCACCAATGTGTTCGTGGTCAATGGGAACACACAAGTTGAAAATGGATTACTTCCATAAGTGCTTTGATTATACATTTTCAGTTTATGATATGATGCCACGATATCATGAAGACGTGATCATTTAGGATATTTTGGATGTGCAGATAATTGTGGTTGACATAAGGGATAATGACTCATGTGATGATGTACATGCCTGTGAGCATGCATTTGACATAGGTCTTGCACATGAGGATGAGGATTACACACATGGTGGAGACACATGCATTGTTGGTCATGGTGACATTAGGCATCTTGATGATGATGCTCATTCAATTGTTGATGACTCATCTACCATCATTACTAGTGATGAGAAGAGCATCTATGGTGATGTGGATCATGCCTATGGATCTATGCATAGTGATGGATGCAATGAGGACATGGATTCACATTTGATGGAGCATGTTATGGAGTATGAGGCATTTACTTTTGATGCTCATGGATGCCTATGCATTGACACAGACAGTCTATCAGGCATTCACTTTTGGACATGACGTATTCACATATAATCCGAGTGGGTGGTTCTATACGGACTATCATGTACCCATAGGGACCTATGCATGGGTGCATTATTCTTTTGACCCAGGGGGACATTGGATGTATCTTATTGATGGATGTGGTGCATTACACCATCCATTTGATCCAGGAGGAGGCAAGATCGATACAGTCATGGGTCACACATGGCTTGGATTTCCATTCGATCCAGGCATCATTATCATTAGCCTCACCATTGACGACACCCTCCTATCCTTTCCATTCAATCCAGATGGGTTTTGTGGACATGTTTTTAATCACAGATATATCTAGGCAATGAGTGCATTTTTTGGCTTTTATATATAGCCTCTTGTATATGTTTTGTGCACGACCACCCTTCATTGTAGGAGGCGATGGTTTGTAATGAAGTAGATTCGGTGTCACATGCGCATGGGGGATGGGGCCTAGGCACTTTGGCTTAGGGTCATTTACATGTGTACCTTTGGGGGCCTTGGGCTATATGATACATAGGGCTCATGGGCATTGTACAACCTTTTGATCATTTTGACTATTACTTTTCTTGGGGCTCTTATATGCACAAGCTTCCATGGGACTTCTCCCTCTTGAGATGTTAGGATGGTGACTCACACCCATGTTGTCACTCCATGCCTTGAGTGACCAACCCTAGTTTCTTGCAGGGAGGCCTATCTCAAGCTTTTTCTTCATAAAGGGGAGTGAAAACGGCACCTATTCCTACTGAAGATGTGTGCCTATTGACGGCCACCCTAGATCACTCTAAAGGTTTCTATGCTCATCATATTTTGGTGTTTCTTGTTTCTTTCAATGCCCTAATGCATCATACAACCAATAAATGACTCTTCTCTTCAACTTCTATGTATTTCTTGCTTCATGGGAACACGATGGGCCAAGGTTAGAGTCAATGTAATTAATCTCATGCTAATCTTCATCAATCTCTTCCAAGATTGCATTAAGAAGCATCTAAACACATGTAAGATAGCTTTTCTCTTATTTTTCCCTTTAAATTCATGCTATTGGGAGCCATAAAAGCTTTCTTGATCATGAATAGAAGCTTGTCTTCATATAAGCATGACTAAATGATGTTTTTTTAGTGAAATGATATGCTAATTACATCACTAGTCTTCACTATTCATGCTAAGAGATGACCAAGACGCTTCATTATGCACAAATTGAGCCATGGACTGAGTCTTTTCACCAAAATTGGTATTTCTTGATCTTTTGCATGATATCTTGAAGCATTTCATGTGCAAATCCATGAAAAAGTGCATAGTTCCCTTTCCTTTGTCCATTCAAGTGACATGCAATCCATGCATATGCATGTTTCACATGGGATCATAGATTTGCAGGCATAATTCTTTACATCCTTGCATGATGAAATGTGCATGTTTCACATGGGATCATAGATTTGCATGCATAGTTCTTTACATCCTTGCATGTTTCACATGGGATCATAGATTTGCATGCATAGTTCTTTACATCCTTGCATGATGAAATGTGGAATACCCTTGAGTTCTTGATCTTGGAAATTTGAGGGATTCATTATTGAGGGCCACAACCATTGGATGACCAACAAAGAGGTGTGAAAGACTTGTCAAGACTAAAGCACTACATGCATGCGATGGAGATCCATGTGAAGGACCACTGAACCAAGCTAACTTCATCAACATTAACTCTTGTATTGGAATGTAATATATTGGCATGCAATTATAAGTGTCAGGATTGTAAATGGTCTAACTCTCACCTCATTTTAGCCTTCATCTATTTCTTGTACAAGTGTTGAAGCTAGATATGTGGTGAGAGTACCTTGGCAATAAGGAGAAGAGGCCAAGGAGATTGTTCGCGTGAATTTGTGAGTATCACTGACACTCACGAGGTGCGTCGTGAGCTGACACTCACGAGGCGCCTGCATGACTATTCGACATTTATATCACTGGCGGGTTTGGTAGTTGGCACCGACATATCTTCACCAAAGATTCTACAGCTGGACTACACTGACTAGTCCACATCTACCCACTCCTCTTAGCGTGTTCACATTATGGACCGCTTGTACATACTCTATTATGTGTGTTAGTCACTTTATCTTCTTTGTAGTCTCTTTTGTTGTGTGAAGAAGAAGAAGAATTTTCAGCCTCTCACCTTGTGTGTTCTCTTCTAGGGTTTGTGTGAGTGTTTGTGTGCTTACAAGAGCTCGAGCTCTCTTCTCCCTTGCATCTTTTCAACGTCAACTTTGGACGTGCTGATGCCACGTAAGCTTCTGACCTACAGAGTCAGTTGTCGAAGTAAGTAGTCCAAAATCAAAAATCTAAATTAGCCGTCTAAATAGATGTCAGAGTCGGTTGTCAAAGTTAGCTGTCAGAATTTGCCGTCTAAATCAGATGTCAAACTTAGCTGTCGAAGCAGCCATCAGAATTCGTTGTTTCAGAGTAAGCTTCGAAATCAGCTTATAGGCAAGAGCAGTACAGTTCATCCTATCCATTAAGCACTCATGGATTCTTCTAAAGCTTTGGAAAATCTTCTTTCTCTGGAACAAATTTCCTTACTTGGCAGAGAAACAGAATACTTCTTCTCACGAGATGGGGTCTGGGGATTGTCAAAATGAAGGAAAACCCAAAGGCACACTATCATCACCTAGAGTAAAGTCTTGGAATGAGCGTAATGACAAGGCACTTGCTCACATTGGCCCTTGTCTTATAGATAATCTTATCCATCATCTTGATTTTTAGATAAAACATCAAAAGAGGTATGGGATAAGATTGAGATTCGAGAATCCATTTGATAACAAATTTAAATACTCTAAAGTTTTTCTCAAACAAAAATAGTACAATCTGAAAATGAAAGGAAAACAAACTCTTCAAGAACATCTTAGCAACATCGACTCTCCTACAACAACTTAGTGCATTAAATGCACATCTTGACAAGGATGACAAGAAAGCTGTGCTGTTTTCTAGCTTAGAAGAAATTAAGTACAAAGAAACACCTTCTTTACTTCAAGTGTCCTATGAAATGCCATACGAAAGTATGATAGCTATCCTCATCGATAAAGACATGAAACTTCAGTAAGATGAAGTGGTTGTGCTTGATTTAGAGAAATCTTTCCTCTCACTTCTTTGAAGAGCAAGGGCAAAGACAAGGCCATATTTGTAGAAAGCTTGGTCACACGGAGGACAGATGTTTTAAGAAGATGACACAGCAACAGCAGGAAAAGGACCATGCCAACCTGGTTGCAGAAGAAGATGAAGATGTTGAAGATGTTCTAGAAGCTTCGTATTCCGCAACACAAAATGCTTTATTTTCTATAATCAAAGGACTCGACCTTGATGATGAGGACGAGTATGCCTTGTAGTTTTCCCTTCATTGTGTTTTTTTATTCACATCAATAATGGGTCCTCTTCCCAGGTAGTCCACCCAAAATGTGTATTTCTTTGTTAGCCTATGTGTGTTTCCACTATGATGTCAAACTACTCTCTGTATAGAGTAAGGGGGCTAGTTCTAGGAGCTCCTATTTGGCTTGACATGAGAGTTTAGGTGTTGGTACACTATGATCTTATGTATCATGTGTATAGTCACAAGCCCAAATTATGATGGATATGAAGGCTACCCACATAACACCTCACTAACTCCAAAGGGGAGTTTGTTGGGTTTCATAGTCTGCCTTGTGTCCCCGTAGTTTGTTGAGTGTCCGCCCTTTATGTGTATGTATGTGTTCCTCCTAAATAACAAGAAGAAAGTAAACCATGTCGTAAGTGTGCCTTTAGCTAAGCAGTGATGTCAGCACCTCTTAGGTAGATATTCTCTCCAGTGATTTAGGCCTTTAAATTAGTTGAAGATAAGGCTTAGCCAATTCGGTTACAAGTAAGTCTATGCAAAGAATATGAGATTTTCAACTTGTTGGTGGATGTATTTTTGTGTGACTATTCAATATACAGTTACAATTTATGTGTATGGTATAGTTGTGTTAAAGATTATAAGCTTGTTGTTGTAAGGGCATAAGTATTTACAAGCACTATTTGGTTTAAGTTGTTATAGGTAATCATGTCTAACAATCTATTGCACATATTGTGAGCAAGAAGCTGGACAAGAATAACTTCCAAGCATGGAAGTTTATGAGATTACTAATTTCCTTATAGGAAAAGGATATTGGGAGTTCATGATCACATGCGATGAAAAGGACCTAGAGATTGTTGAAGAAATTCACATCCCACAGTAGGTGTAGGCATATAAAGCATGGCATGAAAGAGTCAAAAAAGTGATCTACTAGTTTTCTATCAGTATGATTGACTCCATGATTGTGCATATACAAGATGCACAAATGTATAAGGAGGATTGCAACACCTTGGTGATGTACATTATAAACAATCAAGCTCAAAAAAGATATACATTATAAACACTCAAGTTCGGAAGATGCAGCTAAAGCACAATCTACATAACATGACAAGAGGGAAGCTAAGTATAAATGATTACTCGAGGAAGGTTAAAGGGCTTGTAGATACCCTTACTTCAATTAGATATTAGTAGATGATGATGATATGGTATCGATGACCTTAAATGGTCTTGCCAAGGAATACACTTAGTTTTAGACCTCCGTTGGGGTTCGAGAGAACTTTCTTGATTTTCACAAATTGGTTACTCTCCTCATCCATGAAGAGATAAATGGGGGGTCCATTCTCGAAAGATTCTAAAAATTCACATGAGCCTTCTACTTAAATATAGGTAGAGTAAAGGCAAATCATCATCTAGAGACCAAGACGCAGGCCAATTCGGAAACATAAATCATGGACAACAAAAATAACAGGAATCTAATGTGAGCATAAAGAGGCCATTCTAGGCAGGGGGATCCAGAGAGGGTGAGGTGGTCTGCAAAGAAATATAAATGCAAATTCTATGGAGTGCTAAAACTACCCAATTTTCCTCAAAAAAGTACCTTATTTTTTGAGCAAAATTGGATAATTTTAGTAATTTATGGAGGAGAAAATAAGCAAAATTAGCTATTTTAGCTGGAAAATTAGACATTTCTAGGGAATTTATCATTTTGGTTATTTATCTCTATTTTTAGGAGCTCATTTTTACGCTATTTTAATGTATTTTTCGATGATTTTATAGAAACGATTAATAAAGTGCCGGGAGGCGACAATGGTGTTGCCAGGCCTTGAGGAGATATAGGATCCACTGAGGGATGAAGAAGTGTGCATAAATATGTTGATGGGATGTAGGATCCACCAAGGGATGAAGAAGTGTGCATAAATACTCATTTATATGTATCTGGAGTGTTTAGGACCAAATTTTAGGATGCTCGGACATTAGAGATGTAAAAAGGCATGAGTAAGTGTGAAGAGGACTTTATTTTTTAAGTGATGAGGGGAAGTTACATCAAGAAATTAGGCGTGGAGAAGGAGGAGAAGAGGGTTGTTTTCTTAAATATTGGTTGCATAAAGGCTGAGTTCTTCCTTCTTCACCCATGATAGCATTAATCTATAGCCTATTTATCGCTAATTCTTCATATCTTACTTAACTATGGGCTAATTAGAGATATTAGAGAGATAATTGAGAGATTTGGTTGAAAGTTATTTTGCAAAGGACATTTGATGGCCATAATTAGTGATTATTAAGAGTTTCAATATGTAATTAAGGGAATTTTGATTATCAAAGTTGTGTTACATCATAATGTGTTAATTTCAAAAGTCATATCACTAATCAAACATGTGTAATGCTTAATTAATCCACTAAATTAAAAATTATAGAATGGAAGTTAGTTAAGGAATCCTAATCATAAATGATCATTTCTTAAATGTGATTCAAAACAAAGAACTGACATATTTAATAAATACTATGCTAAATTTTTTAGAATTATTAGGTGTTATTTGCTATCTATTGATTAATTTTTAAAATGAGAGTAGAATCATTAATTATTTATTATGGGGGAGTTAATTAAAGAACTTAGCCTAATAGTGATTGTAAAAGGAGTATTTGATCATGTTTTACTCATATAAAAAATTTGAACATATTTTGATTTGTTTAACTATGAGTAATTATGGAATTATTGAGTATTTTTTTGAGTAAAGAATTGAATAAATATTTTTTAATAAATAGAAAATCATTTTTTATTATTCCAAAAAATAAATTTAGTTTTTAAAGATTTTATGAAATGTATAAGAAGTGAGAAATCATTAGAAAGTATTTTTAAATAAAAAATAATTAATTTTCTTTATTTTTAATATTTTTTAAATAAAATAAATATTTCAAAATATATAATGAATTTATAGGAAGTTTAAAAAAAACTTAGATTTATTTATTTTTTCTATCTTTGTGTTAAAGGGTTTTTATAGATAAGGAATATTTTTTATAGTTGTAGTGTAAAATAGATATATTGGTTTGTTTAGTGGAGGGTTAATAAGTAGAGTTAGGCAGTTAATTTCCATATATTGGTCTATTTAGTGGAGGGTTAATAAGTAGAGTTAGGCAATTTCATTTGAGGATGCATGCTAATTTGTTCCATAGCAAGAAACATTAGTAATGCATGTGAAATGGTTTTGAGTATTGGTTAAGAGAATTACATGTGATTAGTTCTTTTTAGGATATATAGTTTATGGTTAGTTAGGAGTGGTTATCTACAAAGTAAGTGGCTATAGTGGAGGGGGAGCCCTTGACCTTTCTATTGTCCTTCGCTTTATATTAAATAGGAGTTACCTTTGGCTTTAACAGTAGGGAGCGTGTGGAAAGTCCTTAGAAGTTACTATCTGAAAGGGCCACTGTCCACCTTGCCAGTCTAAACATTATTCTAAAAAGAATTAGAAACGTAAGTATCTATTCAATAAGATTGGAGGTGATATAGGGACTACATTAGAATACAAATAAGTGAGTTTAAATGTAAGTAAATAACGCACATTACCTTTTCAGTAGCATAATAGCCTAATACTTGGTTGGCTAGTAACCGGTGTTTACGGCGGAGAGTAGTCTAGTGGGTCTTTTTTGGTGGGTTCACCGAGAGTGCTAGCATTTGTTATAAAGGGGTAAATTAGTATGAGTGTTAGTGAGGAAGTAACTAGTGAAGATTTAGATCTAGTGGACAAGTAAACGAACTACCAGGTAATGTTAAGCTATCCATAGTTAAGAGCCTACTTAGAGAGACTTATAGTGTATCCATTAGGTATCCAAAGAAGAAGAAGAAAAGCATTAGTGAGGAAACCCAGGAAGAAGACGATGTTGTAACGTGAACTGAGTGCCAATAGGGGAGGCAAAGAGAGATCAACTCTTTGTGTGAATGTCCATGATTTAGAATACTTAGAAGACTCACAACCTAGCCATATAGCTATTCAACTAGCCACACATTGGGGATTAGAGGACAAAATAGAATTAGAAACCATTGCCTTTTCCACTTGCAGTGGATATTGGGGAGGCCCCATACCGTAAAAGCCATACCACACAAGGTGCATTACGAAGATCTTATGAAATATTTTATTTTGTGCAGTGGTATGAAGGTAGGCTTTTGCCCAAGAGTCAAAAAAGAGCTAGAGGATCTAGAGACCTCGTGGGATGAACGACCTTCTCACTTATGAACATAGTGATTCTCCCTTCTATGAATAGGCCCATCACTAAGATAGAACTTAGGAGCACTATAGGGAGATTAAAATATTATAAATGGTTCATAAGTAATTTTGCTAGTATAGTGCAACCTTTACAAGTGTTGTTAGTGAGAGAATCTTGTGAGTCTTTACCAACAGTCTATGAGGTGGTTACTTAAAATATTATAAATGGTTCATAAGTAATTTTGCTAGTATAGTGCAACCTTTACAAGTGTTGTTAGTGGGTGAATCTTGTGAGTCTTTACCAACAGTCTATGAGGTGGTTACTTAGAAGAGAATATAGAGTGGGGTTATTAAAGAAATAATAGCTAGAGTTAGATGGATGAGTAGTGAAAGTAGTAGAGAAGTGAGAAATAGAGAAAGAGAAGAATAGCTAGAGTTAGATGGATGAGTAGTGAAAGTAGTAGAGAAGTGAGAAATAGAGAAAGAGAAGAACATTGGGAAAGACGCAATAAGAGACTTGTTGAGAATTTGGAAGAGTTAAACAAACTACTAGGGGAAGGACCTAAAGGAACCACATTAGTATTTAGAAATTTAAATGAAGGATGTATTACAAGGAATATACCCTCTAGCATAAGTGAGAATGATCCCTCATACTAGGACAAATTAGTTTGAAGTGATGACGAGGGTTATTAGCCTGACGTAAGCCCTATTAAAGAGGAAGTAGAAAGTGAGGAAAAGGAACACGAAGGAGAGAAAGGTAGTGTTCGAGGACACACCCCCTCTCCACGTATTCAGAAGGAAAAAGCACCTTAGAAACTTACAAAGATTTTGGGTTTAGATGATTATT
>NC_141065.1:15190471-15245471 GCF_041138505.1 Cibotium barometz | reverse complement strand
TCAAGAGACCATAGCCTAAGCCCCGTGATAACATAGCCTTGGCCTTTCTTGAGTGTGCCCCATGTCCCTATTATATAGGAGGGCCCTCAAGTGACTCTTGACTCTCCATTTCCCATGTGTGACCCTTGGATGCCTGCTGACCCTAACCTTAACCCTTAAGGTTAGTCTTAACCTCTGCTCCACTAGAGCTTGTTCCCATGCTCCCATGCTCACAAGCCTAATGTGGGTTAGCTTCCTAGTATATGCACACATAATGTGCATATAACATGCCTGCACATGTCCAGGCTTACCATGATAAAAACACCCTCGTATATCGTTATGCTGCCTTTGCCAATTACCACGGCCTCTTTGACTCCTCCTGCCTCTAAACTAGCCTCTTCCACCTGTATGTTGTTGTTGTGAATCCTAGGACTGTTGCTGCTGTGCTGACCATAATTCTGATTCCCTATTCGGCCACCACCTTGACCACATCCACATCCACATCCACATCCACGACCTCTACCTGCACTTGTGTAAAAGGCCTGCTGCTCTGATTTGTTTCTGTTTTGTGAAGACTATTGATCTTCACCTAAGTTCTTCTCTTCAATGATCAACATTAACACCAAATCTGTGAAGTTAGGAATGTTCTCATGAGCCTGAATAGACATCTTGAACACCTTATATTGTGGCTCGAGACCACACAGACACACTTCCACCTTATCATCATCATCAATAGAAACACCAATTGATGCAAGGGATTCCACAATGCCCTTGATCTTCAAAGCATAATCATTCACATACATTTTCTTTTCCACACTATGAAGCTCATTCTTCAACTGAATTTTTCGTGCCTTGATGTTGGTTTCATATAGCTTCACCAAGGTGTCCCATGCCTCCTTAGGTGACTTGGCATCCTATATATGCCCAATCATAGTGTCCTGTATGCTGATAGAAAGCCAATACATGAATTTCCTTGGTCCTTGATTCCAATCCTTGAGCTCTCTTATATCTACAGCAATTGGATTAATCTTCGGTGCCTCCTCATATTCACCTTTAATGTAGTCCCAGCAATAACCTTTTCCCATCAGAAAATTGGTCAATCTAGACCTCCAAGTATAGAAGTTTCTCTTGTCAAGCTTCTTTGTAACAATCTAGTTTATTTCATCATTTGACATCTTTTCTGTAACATAAATTTACCAGCACAACAGCACTCTTGTTTGACCTACACAAACTACTGTATTCTCTATAGAGCAATACTATACTGCACCCAAATTGTCACAACCAAACCTGCCAGTGATATAAATGTCGAATAGTCATGCAGGCACCTCGTGAGTGTCAGCTCATGTTGAGCTTGACATCTTAATAGATGTAGCATCAGCAAGTCAAAAGCTGACGTGGCATCAGCATGTCGGAAGTTAACATGACATTTGCAGGTCAAAAGTAGATGTGGCATCCATAGGTTAGAAGCTGCAACCCAAATGTCGAACTTCGAATGCTATAGACAGAATGCCAATGTCGAATGAGACTGATGCTGATGCTGATGCGTATGATCTCAAGCACGGAGCAAAACTGTGTGCTGTAACACAACAAGTGGGATGACATGGCAGCAATGCAGAGCATAGCTAGCATAACAGTTGTGCAGCGTCGACGTAGAGCAGTACGATTGCAGATCTGAGATGGCATAGATCTGTACAGTTGGGAGATTGACGGCCAAGATAGCTGCTGTGCGCGATGGGTGGAGCTCACAAAGCGGTTTTAGTGTGAGGAGCAAAGGGGTAGGTAAACATACTTACACCATCAGTACAAGTAACATATATGATAGGAACCCTAGGGTGGGAATGTGGCTTTGATACCATGTTGGAGCCTTGGAGTTGACTTGGTGTGCAGAAGTCGAAGACTATGCAAAGTGTGATAGCGACTCAAAGTGAGTGTGAGAGTTAAAAGCACAAGAATGATTAGCATGAGTACTTCTTTAATTAAGTTGAAATGAAAGTACAAGGGCCATTTTTATAGGCTTGGCTGAGCCTTATCTTCAGCTAATTTAATTAAGTTGAAATGAGAGTACAAGGGCCCTTTTTATAGGCTTGGCTAGGCCTTATCTTCAGCTAATTTAAAGGCCTAAATCATAGGAGAGAATATCTACCTAAGAGGTGCTGACATCACTGCTTAGCTAAAGGCACACTTACTCGACATGGTTTACTTTCTTGTTATTTAGGAGGAACTCATACATACACATAAAGGGCAAACACTCTCAACGGACTATGGCGGACACAAAGCGGACTATGAAACCCAACACATAGCATATTGACAAACAATCCAGTCTATGTCACCTCAAACAATGAAACTAGATCCGAGGATTTCTTCCTCCTCATCTACATCCACCCTTTCTACCTAGTTCAAGCCTTTCTGCGCATAAATTGTGTGCACAAATTGGGTGGAATGACTACTTAGCATAACCCTAGATGCCATTGTCACCCAAATTCTCTTCTCTTGGTTCCTCGAGGTTATCTAATCTTTGTGGCCTGCTTTTGATGTCGCCATGGTTAGCCCAATAACATTGAGTAGGAGGACTTTGAATTTTCTTCCATTTTCAAAATAATAAAGACTGTTGGAAAGTCACAACCCGCTATCTGGATATCTTCATTACTGCCAATCAAGCCATGAGGCTTCACTCTATACTGGTCTATCATCCGAATTGAGAATGGGGCTAGCTCCATCTCCTTGATACTACCTGGTTCCTTATAGATGGCATCCAAAAGGAAATTCACTCTAGATTAGACCATTCTTGTGATGGTGTTTCCATACAACTACACTATGTGGCTCGGATAAGAAGGGTCTTAATGGTGGAATTGTTATGTGTAGAGCTTTAAAGAAAAAGAGCATAGATATATTTTATGGGATTGCATGAAAGATCTAGATAAGCCTCATTACAAGAAAGTTTCACATAATAATATTGGTGTGGAAGATATTGATATTTAGGAATATAAATTTACATGTGGTATGGATATGAGTCAAAGAACAAAGTGTGCCTTACTCCCATGAACATTTTTGATAAGGCATTGATGTTTTGGAAGTTCAACTTAAAACATCCTTTAGGAAATAATTTATGTACTACAGTTTCGAAAATGATCATAATAGGAAAGTTTTATCCATCTTTTAATTGGATAACACCATACCAAGGTAGAGGAATGTAGCTAAGGAAAATTGATGCTTTATGGAGGACAATGGTATACCCATCTAGAACAACCATGAAATATAGCTATGATATTTTTACTAATTGGGTGAAAGCTAGAAACACATTTCTAGAGTTGTTATTGGTCTCAGTGAGGATCCAACTCAAACATTGTTCGTTTGGGTGAAAGCCAAAAGCACCTACCCTCAAGCAAGACCTCATGAGAGGATTGTGTGAAAGCCGAAGCACCTTCCAAATCTTCTTCTTGTCTCAGGTGAGAGGAGCCAAAGATGCTTCATATCCATGCTCATATTTGTTTCTCTCTCAATAGGTGGAAAAGAAATGAGAATAAAGTTGATAATGCGAGTTTGATGTAAGGTATACATATGAATTTGATGAAATAGTAGAGAATGTGAACACAAACAATTGAAATAATAGAGAAAGAGCAGACACATAGACCTTGCAAGAAAAGAGAAAGAAAAAGAGAAAATCATTAATATAGAAAGTAAGAGTGACAATGAAGTCAACATGAAGAGAAATAGTGTTATTGTAAATTGTAATCACATGAAATGCAATAAATGATACATTGAATATTTTTCTCTCAATTTTTGAATCCATGGGATTTTTTATCACCACAAATACAAAATATGTATGGTTTTGTTTTTGTCTTCCTCTTTCTAAATTGAGAGAAAGGAAAAGTTTGGTGGAATACTACTACCTTCCGTGTACCCTGACTTTTGGGCTTTTGAAGTTTGAACGGGAAACCACACGAATTCTTGGGGTTTGGCATGGTACACGTCTTGGCATTTTTTTTTCCACATAAAAACCACTACAAAACCCTGCCTCGCCAGTTCCACCACAAAACCCTGCCTTCTAAACGTTGAGGCTTGGGCCTAAACGTTGCGTGCAAATGCATACATGGCAAATGTGTAGCATCTCTCTCTCTGTTGATTAAGGGTGGATAATATGGCGATGGCAAGCATGTCCAGCTCAACGTCTAATAGCAATGAAAAATCATGTTGTGTTAAGCAGTGTTTGAAGAAAGGCTTTCTGTGAAGTGTTGCCTCCGCCGTTTTGCCGCAGAAGGAATTCTTAAGCGCTTTTTTGGACCTAATATGGCGATGGCAGGCAGGTTAGGTGATATTTTTATCGCAAGCGGGCCATTGAAGCACTGTTGTTGAAGGAAGGCTCGTCGTGTTTGTTTTGCTGCTGTAAAGGGAAACGTGTCAGCCAGGGCGTTCCCACTAATCCAGAGCAGTCACAAGGCGGGAAAGGAGGGCTTGTCTCACCTGAATGGTAACGGCAAGCAGGCTATGTCCAAGTTAACCCTAAAGTGATCGAAACAGTGCTAGGTGCGAAGTTAGTTAGTTTGCATTTTTTTTTTCTGGCCATTGCAATGGAGTCAAAGCAGGAAAGGATCAAGCTTTTCACAGGAAACTACTACGCTGCCTGTGCTGCTGGGGGCATGCTCTCTGCAGGTGCCTCTCATCTGCTCATTACACCTCTGGACGTGCTGAAAGTGAACATGCAGGTTCTCTCTACCTCCTTGTTGATGACGTTTCTTTTGTTTATGTTCCCTTCAGCTAGACTTCGTTTTCTAGTTCTGCATGCCCAACCCCACCCAAACACACACACACAAACCCACTACCACAAACCAAAGCCCCCCCTTAGTGTCCCCTCTTCAAAATCATGTATTAAGTCAACAGTAATCGGTGCCATTGCTAGCAGACGTAGAGAGTCCAGAACAGGAGAGCTATGAGTCATATTAGCAATATAATTCATATGGATTCATCTAGGTATATAATTCAGCCGTATTAGCGGACATGCAGATTTCACATTGTGAAGTTTTTGTCCGAGTTGCAGCCAGTTGATATTGTGCTTATTCTTTCAATCTTTAGTGGTGCATTTGCCCTATCAACTACTTATTTGCTGTACTAAGTCTTTCTATTTGGTACTTCCCTTAGTGCTAGGCTTCATTATGGCTGAGTCTGCCCTGCATCTTTGGAGGTTTGACAGAAACTTAGTACGAAGGGTTTTGTGTGAATTTATGCTCGTGTGTGTGTGTGTGTGGAGTGCGTTTGTGAGAGCATATCTTGATACAGTGTTTTACACCCACTATTGGGCACTGATGACGTTAATGGGGATGTCCCATACTATGCATAATGGAGTTGATAGTTATAAGTCTTGTGGGTTGACTACCATGAGTATGTAACATGCACGTTCCTAAAAGGTGAATTTGGGCATGTTCCGGGGTTCATCTAGGTATATGATTCATATGGATATCCAGAACAATCTCCAGCCATAGACTATACCTCTCTTTCATAGCCATGGTGCAACAGAGAATGAGAGACCTCAATAATGTGACATGCAGCCACCGGTGTAATGTTTCCATTGTAAGGGCCCGCACTGTGTTTTAGAGTGTTCTCATAGAACCATCGCACCTAGTGTCCCAACTCCTTCCCTAGATCTAGTGCCAAACCCAAATGGCATTCCTTAAGGAGGCACATGTTACAAGTGTAGATTCAAACATGCCTTTAAGGATTGTCTAAATAGAATGACAATGACCCTAGTGGCAGCCACTTCGACGAGCCTTAACTTGTTAAGTGTACAAGGTGGACTAGGAAACATCGAGGCAACGAAGAAGTAAAAAGCTCAAGCTTCGATCTCGAAGCTAGTATTTCTAGAGCTAGAGGTACAAGTCCCAAAGGTTGCATCATCTCCTAAAAAGACTAATGAACCAAACCTAGAGGTCCTGAAGAAGAAGACCACCAAGAGCTCGCGGAAACACAAGGCATGATCGGCTGTCAAGGGCAACGACATCGTGACCATTGAAAGTGGTTCGGACGATAGCTCGGAAGTTGCCTCCCTCGCAGAGACAGTGAGCGATCTCTCGTTCAAACCAACTCATCCCAAAGAAAAGGAACCTATTGACTACAAAACCCTTTCGAAGAAACTTTGAAAACCTTTCGAAGAAACTCAAGGAATATCCCAACCCTGTGTTGGGAGAATGAAGTAAGCCCAAGTGCTTGTGAGGAAGGTGTAGGGTGAACTAGAGCCAGTACTTGAGCAAGTGGTTGAATGGAGGGTCTCCTTAGGCCTAACCTAGTGGCAAGGATTATTTGACAGAAAGTCGCAGAGGGCTAGGGTTAGACCCACATACCTGAGAAACCCTAAGAGGGGTTTCGTACCCAATGTTGCATGCACCGTGTGACTACGAAGAATTGTGGCTAGCAACTTACTACCCAACCGTAGGTTCAGTGCCCCAAACCACTCGTGAGCCCGATATGTGATTGCCGCGAGTCAGACATGCTCCGATGACCCCAAATTGGTGTCCATACCACGCGGCCGAGCCATTGGCTTGCAGCTCCATGGTCCCGAGGTCTTGCACACCTTTGACAACTCTCCTGTGTGCCGCATGGATATCTCTAATAACTCACAAGTGTCCCAAGGCCACTTAAATAGCAATAATATTACTATTATTGGTCCTTGCTTTTGCTTTTTTCTGAGAAAAAAGACCCTTCTATTAGTTACTAAACAAAACAACCATAATGGCTAAAGTACAAACTCAGTCCCATAGAGGGGAGCGAGAATTAAGAGAATTGAGAAAAGGGGAGAGGATGATGCTCTTCTCCCTTGGCTGGCCGCTCTAGGAGGAGAAAGCTACTTGAGGGGAGCGAGAATCAAGAGAACTGAGAAAAGGGGAAAGGATGATGCTCTTCTCCCTTGGCTACCTCATACATTCTTTTTTTTTTTTTTTGGGGGGGGGCCGGGGAGACAACCACACAGCTGGTCTATAATGCCAAGTGGCTCACCATCATTGTAAGTGAGAAAGCGACCATGACACCAAATCCATAGGAAGGCCTTGCGGCGCTTCCGCTTGTGGTCGGTGCCACCCTGAAGCTTCCCATATTGTCCACGGAGGGAATGAATGATATCAAGCCAAATGCTCTGGATGGACTCCGTTAGCGAGGTGAGGATGTCCTCAGTAGTTTCGCTATAGCTCTCCAAATATTCCATGCCGCTATATTGTTGTAAATCTCCCATCTGTGGCTAGAAATGGGAGTCCGATGATCAATGGTGGCCCTTGCTTTATTTATAAGCTTTTTAGCCAAAATCAGGCCATGGCTATTATCTATAAGTCCACATCCAATTATCCAAACCTCATCTTGCTAGCACACTTAGCCTACGTGTGAACCCTCCAAGTTCCTGTGTCTTGCCATCCTAGGTTAGCACACGTCCCTAGCCTCGGGTTAACCTAACCCTAGGCTGATTGGGAGGTAACATTGTAACTATTTGGCCCTCTGAGCTCTTTTTCACATGATGGACCTCTTTCTTGGACACCTGAACTGGACCAAAAAGCTAAAAGCCGTTTTTTCAAAAAGCAAATCCAAGGCCAAAAGCAAGGCCTTGAAGCTAGAAAAGCAAAACAAGAACTTTTGACTAAAGCCGAGTAATATTTTACTATTAAAAAGACCAAAAGCAAAAGCATCAGTTTTTGGCAAAAAGCAAGGCTTCCCCAAGTATAAAAGAAGCATGAGCCTCTCTTTTGAGCATCAAGTTGAAGAAGAACCTCTTTATCGCGTTGTCATCTTTTTTGAAGCGTGGAGATCCTCTTCTCCATCATCATCTACTTGATCATGAACCAAACCAAGGAGTTTTTCATCGTTGCTCGCTGATTCAGAGTGCCTTCATCAACTGCAGTGCCACGCCATCACAGTTCCGTACGACTGTACGGATGGCGCTGTAGTTGATGGAGGCACTCTGAATCAGCGGGCAACGACCTCCATCAACTGCAGTGCCATGCCATCACAGTTCCGTACGACTGTACGGATCCTCGTGCAGTCGTACGAAACTGTGTTGGCGTGTACGATCGTACGGATCCCTGTGCAGTCGTACGAAACTGTGATTGCGTGGCACTGCAGTTGATGGAGGCACTCTGAATCAGCGGGCAACGATGAAAAACTCCTTGGTTTGGTACATGTCCGTATGGAACTGTAGGGTCATGTATGGACTGAAATTCTAGAAACCCTAAAAATTTCAGAAACCCTTAAATTGCTCTAAAAACCCGAGAAACTGCTTTTTGGAGGTTTTTATCGCTTGAAAACCATTTAAATAGGTTTTATATCAGTTTTCTTGCCAGAAGGAGCTTTTCTAAGGTTAGGTGTTTTCATCATCGGTGGAGATTATTTATGGGATGAGCGAGTGGATTTAGAACTTGGCATAGAGCTTGGACATGGAACATAGAGCTTGGACATGGGACATAAACATGGAACCTCGACATATAGCTTGGGCATGAAGATTGGACATAAACATGGAACTTGGACATATAGCTTGGGCATGAAGCTTGGACACAAACATGGAACTTGCACATATAGCTTGGGCATGAAGCTTGGACATAAACATGGAACTTGCACATATAACTTGGGCATGAAGCTTGGACATGAACATGGAACTTGGACTTGGATTTGTATTTGAACTTGGATTTGGACTTGGATCTGGACTTAGACTTGGATTTGGATTTGAACTTGGATTTTGGACTTACACATGGATCTGGACTTAGACTTGGATTTGGACTTGGATTTTGGACTTAGACATGGATCTGGACTTGGATTTTGGACTTAGACTTGATCTGGACTTGGTTTTGGATTTAATTTGGACTTAGATTCATTGGATTTGGATTTGGATATTGGATCTGGTACTAGTCCGGTGAGAGATACTTGTGGATCATCCCCGTGGTGTGCTCGGCATTAGAGATCTTGTGCCTTAACATCGACATCGACTTGGATATCCTACATCGGCACATCTGTTTGTGTTGTATTCATTGATTGTATTGATGCTAGCGTGTCTGTGGATTGTTCTTGAATAAATTCTTGAAAGGGGGCGGGGCCTGTTCCCCGCTCAATGTGGTGTATTGTGCAGGATCCCTATTCCCTTCTATCTCCCCCCTCTCTCTCTATATCTTTATCTCTTGGACACGTGGTTGAGTCTGTTACTGCACGCCCTGTTGGGCTTGCAAACATTATCTCATTTGTAAGCGAATCCTCGGATCTTGACAATCACCCATTGTAAAGTCATTTCCAAAATCTGTCCTAAACATAGTTGAAAACTAAGGTTAGTCCTAAACCAGATCATGAGGTAGCAAGCTAGCTCACCAAGGCGTAATTCCCAACTCCCTACTGAATCCTAACTCCACACTTCCATTAGAGTCTATTATGCCCTCAAAAACCCTGACCATCTCGTACATGGTCATGGTCAAGTGTGCATGTTCCACACATGGAGTAGTACAAGTCCGTACTGTGAGTCACCCTTTGGAATGATGTAGAGGTGTACCGGGTGTTGTGTGGGACACAAGATCTAGGAGCCAAGGTCTTAGTTGCATGTAGTTGGGCATTTAGGCAGAGGGGCATTCCTATGGGCCACCTCATGAGTCTTCAAGGCCTTGCCTACAAGGTGGGCAGCCATTAGAGGCTACCCTAGGGGCCCCATGTCAAAGCAACCAATCATATGAGGCTTGAGCAGGTAATCGGCTGCAAGCTGGGGGCACTCATAGTGAGTCAGCCAGTGAAACTGATCTCGTCAAGTGGGAAAGACTCCGTTGGACACCCACACGCGTAATAGCACAACTTAATATCACAATTTGAAATGGACAACTTAATAACAACTTGAAATTGAAATGAAATGAAATGAGATAGATGGACACCAGCACTGGGGCCGGAACGGGCCGACCCCCCCCTCAATATATGATATATTTATTGGGAGTATTTAACAAATACAATGCTCCATGGGTTCAAAGAACTAGATGATGTCCATGTACAAATGAATACAGTACCAAACAAAAGGCTCGAAGTAGATATTCGAAGTAGAACGACCGCTAGCGTGGTCCAGTCTCTATGGTCCTGTGCTTTCACTGGACTCCGCGGAGAGCACCCCACTGGTGTTCCAAGACCACGCACAAACAGGCGCTCTCGTACTAACACGTGGCTCTCCCGATCTCAACACCTTTGGATCGCGGTTCTCCAAGAGCTTGGACTACCCGGCACCAAACCGCCGGTGTTGCCGTGGAGAGAGTCCCTTATCAGATTTATCACAAAATACTTTACTTAAATCTGAAAAATTCACTTACTTGAGGATGGCAGATGGAAGACCAATACTCATGGTGTTTGTGTGCAGTTACTTGAGAGAGACACCGAGATGCAGCAGCATGTCGAGAGGAGTAGCTGCCTGGAGAAAGGTATAGCCTCCTGGCTGCAGGAGCACAACTACCAACAGGAGGAACAGCAGCTACACATGGAAGGTACAGCCGTCTGAGGAGAGGATGAGCAGCTTGCAGAAGATGAAGATGTGGCCGCTTGTTTACAGAATACAGCCGCCGGCCGCCTAGCTGTAGGAGCACCGATGTTGGAGATGAGCACACAGCCGCCTGTTGTGGTGGGCAGCGCAGCCTATTTGGCTGCCCGTCTGGAGGTGCACACCCACCACAGCCGCCTGCTGTGGTGGGTAGCGCAGCCAGTTTGGCTGCCTGTCTGGAGTCGCACAGCCACAGCCGCCTGGCTGCTGAAAGGAGAGGAGATGGTGTGGAGGAGCAGCCGACTGTGGAAGAGCAGAAGCGTAGCCTGATTGTAGGAGTCGCCTGCAGCCTGTGCTGCTTGTAGTGCAGAGAGTACAGCCGCCCTTATGAGGACTAGCGTAGCCGCTTGAGCCAATACAACCGCCTGTAGCGCTGGTGAAGATGGCGCAGTTTGTAAATAAAACAAACGCAAGGGATGGACGTCGGCTGATTTCTTTTACGAAGATGGTGGAAAACGATCGCTGATGACTTTTTCGATGGAGGTGGTGGCTTCCTTTTGTAAGGGTTGGAGTGGAGTAAAACCATAGTGTTGGCTGGCTCCCCCACGTTTGCATGTGGGTGGCCAGTTCCATGGTGGTGTGGGTAGGTGACCACGCACCCACCCCCACACACACACAAGTGAAGTGTGGCTCCCCACCTTGGCCCCTAAGTGGGTGTCCACTTTTAAGTGAGTGTGAACATATAACCTTATAAAACAAAAGGTTAGAATATAAAATATTAAACCAACATGTGCAATATACTAACCACCTGTTCACATGCACCAAAACTCGTCAGAAGACAGAGCAAACTTCACGACTCACTGGCAGGCGTCCTCGCTCAGTAAGTAATACGACAAACAGGCAAACACAAAAATACAAGTCATGCGAAAAGAGTTTCAAACATGCAAAACATGAGTGCATCAAATAGTATCATGGACATATCTCTCGTTCATAGAACAAGTACAAAATATCTGTCGGGCACAAAAATGGCACGACGTAAAACATAAATCCTGGTCTTCCTATGGAGTGACAGTCCCATAGGTAAGACACAGTTCTAGGCACGAGCCTCCCTATGGAGTGACAGTCCCATAGGCAAGACACGGCACGAATACTGGCTCTTCCATGGCGTGACAATCCCATGGATAGAACACAATCCCGTCCATACGACACCATCCTGCTAACACACGGGTGGCACCAGTCTGGCTCCCGTCCATGTTAGCAAAATACTGGCCTCTTCACATGAGACATTGGCCTGGCCTCAAGTGAACGAGACACAAAAACTGGAGATGGACCAAATGGTCGGCCAATTGGTGACATCCCCCCGGGCTTCTAAAGAGTTGTCCTCAACTAAAAAGCCTCAAGATATGCCTGCAACAACTTTGGGTAGTCAACAAAATAGTCCTTATTTACCCATTTTGCATCAATAGGCAAATAATTTTTAAACTTCACAAGGTATTTCCTGGAAAGCTTCCCTCTGCAGGTAGCTTTCGCTCCTTGTGAAAAACAATCTGTTCTAGCTGGAGGATGTCCTCAAGCTCATCAATCTCGGGCGGATCTGCTCTGACAGGTTCGTCAGGATCTGGCCCCACATATTTCCGAAATAGACTCACATGAAAAGCATTGTGAATCTTCCAGTGACTAGGTAAAGCAAGCTTGTAGGACACTTCATTGATCTTCTGAATCACCTTGAAGGGTCCATAATAGCGAGGAGAAAGCTTAGGATATGATCCTTCTCGTCCTGGCCTCCTCCGAAGCTTGGCCTTCTCAAATTTCAGCAAAACCCAATCACCTTCTTGGACTTGCATGTCCCTTCTATGCTTGTCAGCAGTCATTTTATGCTTATCTTGTGACCTTGCAATGGCTGTCCGCACCTGACCAAAGGCTACATCCAAGTCACGAACATATTCATCAGCTGCAAAAATCTCATCCTTTGTACGAAGGATGGGTGGCAATACCACTCTGCCATAAATAATTTCAAACGGAGCCTTTCCCGTGGAGGCATGGATTGTATTGTTGTAGGCAAGCTCAACAAGTGGAAGATACTTCTTCCATGCAGTCTTTTGATCTGCTACATAACACTTCAATAAATCCAACACAGCTAAATTTGCAACTTCACTTTGGCCATCCGTTTGGGGATGATAAGCTGATGAAAACTCAAGTTTAGTACCCATATTATCAAATAAAGCCCTCTAAAAGAGGCTTGTAGTCCTTGGATCTCTATCCCCAACAATGGATTTAGGCATACCATGATGTTTGAAAATATTAGCAAGAAAAAGCTTTACCATATGATCAGCTTTAATGGTTTTCTTGACGGGCCTCCAAATAGCATCATTCCCATGTTGGGATCTAGGCAAATCCATAATAAAATCCATAGTAATACTTTCCCAAGGTTGCGAGGGAATAGGCAATGGCTGAAGCAAAATTGGAGGTTTTTGCCTGTCAAATTTCACCTTTTGGCAAGTAATACATGCACGCACATAAGCCTCAATGTCTTTACGCATGGTTGGCCAAAAGAAATATCTCTGAATCATGCGTGTAGTAGGCATGATACCTCTATGACCAGCATAAGGTGGAGCGTGACATTCCTCCATAACCTTTGGTCGTAAATCCTTCACCACACATAGGCAATTATCCTTCATAAGATAACCCTCGTTGATTACATAAGAGGCATGTGAATGACCAGCCATCAAATCAGTCCATATATGGCAAAAATCAGCATCCAAATGATACAAATCGCGCATAGTACATATGGAGAGCCCGATGCAGGGAGGCCATAGACCGCCAGGCGACTCCACCGGCGGAGGTCATACAGGCCCTCTGGGTGGACATCATTCACACCTTGGGGGGAAACTTCAGGGCGACTCGGATCGCATGAGAGATCGCCGCAAGGCGTTCCTCCGCACTTGGCAGCCTGGCCCTTTCCTCATCGCGAGGGGCGAGAATGTCACTTGGCACTACGGGCCTCCAGTTTCGCTCTTCTCACCTCCCGCATGTACTACTAGATAGCCCCCCCCAGAGAGTGGCCAGCCACGGGGGTGGAGCTCAGGTGTTCACTGTGTTTATTATCCCTCCTTGTGAGGTGAGCTTTGTAGCCTTATGGCGTTTTCTCATTAACTAATAGAAGGATCGTTTTTCCAAAAAAATAAAATAAAAAAAAAATCGCGCATAGCAGATAAGTCCCCATGAGAGGCCACTGAGACTGCAGCTACATAAGGCCTCCTGGATAATGCATCGGCCACCACATTTTTCTTTCGTGGAGTATGCACAATCTGAAAATGAAACATGGAAAGAAAGTTTGCCATTCTCATCTGCTTCTCTGAAAGCTTTGTTTGAGATAGAAAGTATCTCAAGCTTTGATGATCTATCTTGACTACAAATTCAGCCCCAAGAAGATAATGTTTCTATATCTTTAAAGCATGAATTACAGCCAAGAGCTCTTTCTCATAGATATCCATATGAAGCTCAGCATCATGCAAACGACGACTCTCGTATGCAACTGCATGCCCTTCTTAATTTAGGACAGCTCCTATACAATCACCACAAGCATCACATTCAACTACGAATGACTTGTCTTAGTCAGGAACAATAAATAGTGGACCACATATGATGGCATGCTTGAGTTGCAAGAAAGCATCCTGTTCTTTTGAAGTCCATTTGAAAGTGGTTTTCTTCTTTGTGACATCATGTAAAGGGGTGGCTATCATAGCAAAATGCTTTATGAAACGCCTATAATACAAACATAATCCCAGAAAACTACGTACTTGATGTACGTTTTGCAATTCTGGCCAATTCCGAATGGTCTCTATCTTTGCAGGATCCATTGTTACTCCATCTTTGGATACAATATGACCCAGATAATGTATCTCTGAAAGGAAAAACTCACTTTTCTGGGCATTGATGAAAAGTTTATGCTTCCGCAACTCTTCGAACACTATGACCAAATGAGTTCTGTGTTCCTGCTCATTCTTGGAGAAAACCAAGATATCATCAAAGAATACTCTTGTAAATTTGCGATGGGGTCGGAATATCCTATCCATCATACGATTAAACGTAGCAGGAGCATTGGTGAGACCAAAAGGCATTACCAAAAATTCATATAGTCCAAAGGCTGTCCTGAATGCAGTTTTATGGACATCTTGTGGTACCACTCGTATTTGGTGATAACCACTCTTCAAATCAAGTCGGCTAAAGCAAGCCGAACCATCAAGCTTGTCCAAGATGTCATCAATACATGGAATTGGGAATCTGTTCTTGATGGTAAGCTTGTTTAAAGCTCTATAGTCCACACACATGCGGAATGATCCGTCCTTCTTTTGAACAAGAAGTACAGGAGAGCAATAAGGTGAGGAACTTGGCTGAACCAAACCTTTCTCTAAAAGCTCGTTTACCTGCTTCATGATCTCTTGTTGTGCAGCACTCACTCGGTATGCGGGTTTGTTAGGAGGAGAACTACTTGGCACAAGATCTATGCAATGATCTTCGGGCCGTTGGGGAGGTAATTCTCCTGGCAATGTATCAGCAAAACAATCATTGAATGCATGAAGAAAATTCAGCCTATCATTAGTCATAGCATCCACATTTTGATGATTTGGCACAAGGCTATCACGAGCAAAAACCAAGTACGCAGAAAGACTCTTTTTCATTGCTTTATTAATTTGGATGTGTGATACAAGTGGGATGGAATCCCCTTCTTTGCCAGCATCAATAAAATGCATGCGGCCTTTATGCATAAAAGAAATCATATTGGTCTTGTATTCTTTGCGGGGCTCAAGCCTATGATGCCACGGCTTGCCCAACAATACATCACATCCATTTAGTGGAGCAACTAGGAAATGTTCATTATCAAGGTAGCCCTGGATATGGATGCGCAACTTCCCTATCAATGGGGTAACCTGCACCTCTTTACCAATAAATGCAGCTTCGGCTTCAATCTGAGGTCCCATGTTCTCAACCTCAATACCCAATGCAGCTGCCGTTTGTATGGAGATGAAGTTATCGATCACACAGTCATCAAACATAAATAAGGCGGGCTAATCCTTGATTTGCCCCCAAGCCTTGCATACCATCCGCTCTTTTGCATCATGACTTGTATTTCCTTGCACATCAGGAACTGCATGTACATTAGCCTTGGTTTGCTCGTCCTCGTGCTTAGGTTTGCGGTCAGGGCATTGTCGAAACATGTGGTCTTTGCTACCACAAGAAAAACATTTTCCCTCCTTGCATATTGCTCTCTTTGCTCCGGGATCAAGCCGAATTTGTTCTTCTTTGGGCCCTGATCTTTAGATGTGGTATTTGTGAGTCTCCCGGAAGTTCTTTTTATGTGGCTGTCCACCTTTCTGCAGATTTGGGACAGCCTTGTCTTTCCCCTTTGAACCGCCTTGATCCTGCTTAATTTTGAGCACCAATTGCTCCGTAGCAAGAGCAAAAGCTGTGAGTTGTTGCAAAGTATGTTTCGGGTGCAATTGAACGATATGCTGGTTGCAGTCCATAGCGAAACTTCCTCTTTCTTTCATCCTCAGTGATTTGCATAAAGGGAGTTACTTCCAGCAACACTTTCCAAAACTTGTTAACATATTGTTGCACGCTTTCATTATCTCTTTACTCCAGCCTGTCCCACTTTTGAGTGAGAGTTTGCTCCGCATTTGGTGGCAGAAACTGAGCATAGAATCTATCCTGGAAGGAAAGGTGCAAATGGGATCTTGGTGATCTTTTCAATGATCCACCAATGAGCAGCGGTTCCTTTCAAAAACATGCTAGCATGGTGTACTTTTGACTTCTCAGTGAAGTCCTCATCGCTAAAGGCAATGTCAAACTGTGCCACAAATGCTAACACTTTAGAAGCATCATGCTCTCCATGAAAAAGCCGCCAGCGCTTCGTCACCTGTATTCGCTGCCAGAGACTCCAGCGACTAGCTTGACAACTGCCTGGTGCAGCTAGCCTACGGCTGCCGCCTACGCCTGCCGCCTACGCCTGCGCCATCAGCTCCGTAAGCTTCAGCCCCTGCTCCCCGTCGGCTGCCCACAGCCATCCACCGCCCTGCAACGACTCCCTCCAACGCCTCCACATGCAACGACTCTTCCGTACTACATCTTCCCGGCTGTGCATCATTGCTGCCCAGGTACCTTTGTTTCAGCAAACAGAAAAAATAAACAAAGAAAACAAAATAAGGTTTGTAGGTAGATTTTGCCAGGAAGATTTGAAAGCTTGCAGGTGGTACAGGATTCAGGAAAATTTGGGGGATTTCTCAATTTCAGGACAAATTGATAAAATTGGGCATGTTGCTTTGCCTGCAATTTGGGGGTTTTTGAAATTGAGGTCAAAATCAGCAAATTGAACCTCTCTCATTTGTAGAAATTTGGGGGTTTTCAAAATTGAAGTCAAAATCAGCAAAAAATAGAGCCTCTTTCACTTGCAGAAATTTGGGGCTTTTCTGAAAATTGGCCAATTAGATGCACATTGAAGCGATTGGAGTGCATAAAGATTGGGGATTTTCTGATTGGAGCATGTAATTGGGCATTACAACTGCGATTTGTCGCGTATGTATACACATTGTGTGTAATTGGACAATTTGGTGAAGGTTTCCACTTGCTTTGGTTTGCAGGCATACATTTGCACAGGACATTTGGTTGCCTGGCAGTGCACATTGGTGCTTGGTTTGCTTGCAGATATATTTTGTTGACATGGCACAGAATGCTATAGATGTATTTGGTGTGCTCACCCAGGAGGACAAGCTAGATGGATCTAACTACTCCCTCTGGAGTTTCATGATCCGTAATTTGCTGGTAGCCAAAGGGCTTTGGGGCATCGTGTGTGGTGATGACACACGCCCACTTACCATACAGCCAGCCACGCCTCAAAGGGGAGGTGCTCAAAGAGCTCCTGATGTAGGTCTTGCTCCCACACAAGAGTAGAAGAGATGGGACTCTAGAGATGCACAGGCCATGTCATTGATAGCCCTTTCAGTGAAAAGGACTATTATTCCGCACATTCGTTCATGCAAGACATCGAAGCTTGCATGGGACACATTGAAAGCAATGTATCATGTACGCAACGAGGCAAGAGTTGCCTACTTGAAGAGGCAATTGGATCTTCTTTCTATGGATGAGGGTGACTCTATGGCAAATCATCTCACCAAAGTGAAAGATTTGCAGGAACAATTGCTCAACATTGATGAGGTCCAGCCCGCCTGCTGTCGGTGTGCTGTACCTGCACCCAGGCTGTACCCGCCTCTAACCTGTATATAGGCTGTACCCGCCTGCATCAAAACAACACCCACCTAGTTGCTATAGCATCTATACTCAACTGTTGTACTAAACAGCACTTGTACCTGATTGTTGTACCTAAATTGTACTAGGCTGTACTTGTTGTACTAGCATGTACCAGATCTATACCTGTTGTAACAGACTGTACTCGACTATACTTGCTGTACGAGCCTGTACCTTGCTGTACTAGATCGCAGGCCTGAACTTGCTGTACCAGGATCTGTATTTTTTTTCGAGAATTTTTTTTTTCCGAGAATACCAGGATCTGTATTTGCAGTACTAGGCTTGAACTTGCTGTACCAGGACCTGTACTTATTGTACTAGGTGGACTTGACTGCATGGTGATAAGAATGCATCTCCATTGACTCTTGCTACAAGCTATACCAGGTGCCTTGTATTTCTTATTTGTGTAAAACTAAAATTTACTAAATTAAGTTCGAAGATTTCTTTAAGTTTTGTGCAGAGTAGGAACAAAGCATGTTTATGCTAACCATGCTCAGGAAGCTTTCCTAGTTTGGTTAGTTTTTCCCTGAGTGGTAGTGCTAACCGCGCCCTCAGAATTTCTGAGAGCTAGTGAAGGTTAGAAATACTAGGGAATCCGGGAGTAAAGCTTATCTGGGAGAACTAGGCAATGATTCCTCCGCGGTGTACCCCTTTGCTTGTGCTAGTACGGGTGTGCCTGTTGGTGCACGGTCTCGGAAGACCAGTGAAAGGCAGGTGTGCTCTAATGAAGGTGGGAGTGTGCCTTCGACTGTCCAGACTTCATTAACAAGTACCCAGTTGTTTGAGTTGTATTCACTCCATGTGAGGAGAAATCTGGCCTATTGGCCCGTGACACTTGTACATATAAATACTCTGAGAAATACAAATGTATTGAGGGGGGGGCCAGCCCTTTCCGGCCCCAGTGTTGGTGTCAAGTGTTATTGATTATTTTCAGTTTTAATGTTGCTAATAATGTCCATTGTTTACATTAGTTAAGTGATCTAAAAATGTGTATTTTGTCTTCCGATTTGTAGGCCTCCTGTAGAGAGCGGTTACATTCAGTCTATTTCGTCCTTGCATTGGGCAATCCTCAGTCATCTTTCATACTCATTGTACAAAGTTGTCCAAAGAAATACAAGCAAATACTCTCACTTGCAAGGGGTGGGGGGTAGGGGACGGGGGGTCTTCATTGGGTAATTGGGACCCAATACTGTGTTGACTCTATCTTCTTTCTGTCTCAAAGTAAAGTGGAATTGCATAAACTCACGGGTTTAAAGAAGGCTTTGTTGCACATTACGATGATCAACCTATTGCATGCTACATTGTATGCACACGTGGAGGATGACCGAGAATCTTTTGGTAATCAGAAGATGGGCATGCATGAGTAGGATTTAAGTTTAGATCTAAGAACCATCATATATATGATTATCTTTTGGATATATACAGTAAATTAGGGCTACATGTCTTGTCTGTCTCTTCTCTTGCATGTTTTGCTAGATCTTTTGGCTTAGTATTAATCTAGTTTACTTAGTGTTAATCATATGTTTAAGTCTCTTGACTGTCTCTTCTTTTGCATATTTTCCTAGATCTTTTGGTTTAGCATTAATCTAGTTTGCTTAGTGTTAATCATCTGTTTAAGTCTTCCATTTTTAATACTTATGTGATACATTTATAGTGTGCTTAAAAAATTATTTAAGAAATTTTCAAAGTAAAATTAAAAATGTAAAACTTTTTATGCCTAAATGCTAACCATGAAAGACTATGTATCTAAAACTTTTTTGACACGATTTTTTTTTCCAATAATATCTTGTGTTGAGAGTGCTCTCTAGTAGTAATGTCTTTTGAAACAATTTACTTAAGAGAAATGTTAAAAAAGAAAACAAAAGTCTCTAAACAAGACTAGAGTTAAGAGTCCTTATTATTGTTCTATTATGTCAAGCTAAAGCAATCTGCTAATTCTTTGTGGTTTTAGATCTGCCATTAAAGAGAGATGTGAGGCTTTAGATGTTGGAGAACAAGCCTTATCCAAGTACAAAAGCATAAAGGCATGTGCACACACTCTCATTAAAGAGAGTTGATAAAATCTAGAAAGTAACCAAAAGTCAAAGGTCTACCAGAATCAAGGAGCTGATTTAGGGGAAAAGGTGGAGAGATCCACTCACACCTAATCACAAATGTTAAGCTGTATTCGCAATATTTATTTAAAGGCACTCTTCTCAATGATAATTATGCAAGCATTTGTATCTTTTTGCCACTCTCATATAGAGTCGTGTTTTATTTCTCTTTCACTCTCTTTTTATGCCATAGCCATAGCCATGTTTCTCTATGTTCCACCATAGCTTCCAGTTCATTGTTTTCTACATTAGAGAGCAAACGTAAGTCCGGGTTATCAGCTATCACGTGCATCACCCATGTGAGTGTTTCCTACTTGCAACTACCTTCTAGGCACAGTGTGAGGCAGAGTATGGCCCGATTTGGGCTGTTTTGGGAACCCAATAGGTGCTCGGAGTTTATTGGACATGGACCGATGGTTGCAACACAAGTTGGGCACAATATGAACACAATTAAGGTCTTTTTGATGATTTTTGGGGGTCGTAAAAGCGCTAGCCAACTTGAACCCAACTTGCTATCACTTCCCTGTATAAAGGCAGGTCAAGGGTCATGCTTGAGCGTTCGATACAAAGGTTCCCAAGCCAAGACCAAGGGAGAGAGGCAACAACAGCCAAGGCATCTGGATCACAAGAGAAGTTGTGAAGCAGCAAGACCGAGTAGCCCTCATGTGTGTTAGAGCATGCACAAGAGGAGGACAACCAGTAACCTTTTGTATGCATCAGTAGATAGGTATGCATAAGTAGGATCTAAGTCAAGATCAAGATCATCATTGTTAATATAGCCTGTTTTGTAATATAGGGTAGATTAGGGCTACACATCTCGTCTTTTGTGTGTTTGCAAGTTCAATAGGATTAGCATTAATCTCTCAAGTGCTTAGTGTTAATCTATGTTTAAGTCTTCGGCTGCATCAATCATGAGATAGCTTGATATCTTTATTTAATGGGCATATATTTATATATCTTCTTGTTAAAAGCAGCAACTACTGAGTAGTGGATGGACAAGACCGACCTGACAGTTTTAATTTTTGTCTGTATGTGCACATTTTGAGTTTTTGAACCTGTGATTTCAGGTTAATCCTGGAAAGTATGGGAGTATCCTTGGGGGTTTGCGACTTTTATGGATAGAACATGGAGTATTAGGGCTTTGGAAAGGATGGAGTGGAAAGCTCTATGGATATGGCGCCCAGGGAGCTTGCAAGTTTGGATTGTATGAGTACTTCAAAAAAACCTACTGTGATGCTGCTGGGCCTAATTATATCACTCAATACAAGACACTCATCTATCTGGCCAGTAGTGCTTCAGCACAGGTTATTGCAGATGTTGCCCTGTGTCCATTTGAAGCTGTTAAAGTGAAGGTGCAAGTGCAGCCTGGTTTTGCAAGAGGTTTATTGGATGGCTTTCCAAGGATGTATTCCTCAGGCGGAATATTCAAGTGAGTTAAATGCGAGCTGAATATTTTTTTGTGGCAACATGTAACTGAAAGAAGATATGCAGATTAAGAGTTCCAGATTTTCCTTTTCTTAAAGGTGGGCATGTTGGGCAAATTGTTTTTATTTTTTTGTCTGTCACTGCAGGCTGTACAAAGGGTTGCTACCATTATGGAGCAGAAATCTACCATGTAAGACCATACATTCTGGATAGGCTTTTTTTTCCATGTCGGAAACTTAGGGAGGTGTGCGCATTTTTTCTTGAATCATTCTCAAATCGCCTTGTTCATTTTAACATATTAGGTGATTGTTGACTCTTGTTCATGCTAGATAATGCTATGTTCTTCCATGTGGCTGGCACCCTGTCCTTTTTTGTTCCCCTTGAGTAGATCCTTATGTAGCTGTGATTTGGTACCCCGAAGGTGTTACCACACCAATAGGGTCTGTGGGGGTTTGAACTCGGGACCTTCCTGCCACCCTATCCTAGTGTCATGTGCATGTCGATTCAGTGATGCCCATGGACATGTCCTACTAGTGCAGCAACCTTCTGGGCAGGTTGTGTTTGGGCAGTCCAATATTGGACAGGAGGGCACCCAAGGATCAGTCAGTGTGGACAACTTTTGGATTCATTGTATCTAGTCATGCACATTTCACATAGTTGGCCAACTTGCTAACCTTATTAGTCTATGAGCCCTCTAGCCACTATATAAGGGCAGGTAGAGGGTCATTGTAGGGAATCCTAGGAAGTAGTGCTGGCAGCCAAGTGGTAGGACAGCACAACCGACATCAGGGGTCTTAAGATTTGTAGCCCTCTTTTGCGTTTGTTACCAAAACACAAAAGGGAGGACAGTACGACTTGCATTGCATGGTAGTTATGCACAGTAACGTATGATAGATTTTAGTGTAGATTTGAAAATTCATTGTATATATTGATGTTTTAGCAATGTACAATAATTTAGATCTACGTGGTTGTGTATATTGTGTGTTCTGCCAAGTCGGATTATTGTTAATCTCAATTTTGATTAGCATTAATCAAATCACGCTTCTGCGGGCATGTTGCCATTTGCAGTAGGTCATTTAGGGAATGCACTTTGTCCATGTGCGCTAGGGTTTCCCACAGCCAAGCTAAGTCTCGATCTGTGTGTTTACGCAACCAAGTTAACATTAGAGCATGTGTGAGGATTTTTTGTGGCGAGATCATGTCACATACATTAGTGTTGGGGTTTGCAGGCAACCAATTTAGCATCAGAGCATGCGTGAGGATCTTTTGTAGCAAGATCAGGTCACATAGATTAGTGTTGGGTTTGTGCATGTAGAGTCTCTACATGTAGTTGGGCTTTAAGTAGGCACGTCCTCTTGCCGATATGAGATACACGCTGACATGGAGGGTCGAAGAATTTCAAGCATAGGATCGACAAGTAGTAGTTCCCAATGTTGTCTTGAGATAGATACATAGCATCTTCAAGAAGATTTTTGCAAGTTTGGCAGTAGGTTAGAGGATGAGTTGCTTAGTTGCTTGAGGTGCAGGTGACAGAGCTCTTCGAGTCCAGAAAGTAAATGATTCACTTCTCATATGGCCTTTTTCTGTAAAATCTGATCTTTGCTACTTTGTTCAAGAATAAATGTCATACTAGCTTAACCAAAACCAAAGTGCGATCTTGAATTCATGAGTCTTCTCACAAACCTTCAAAGCATCAACTCCATCATGCGTAGCATAGTCTTATGTGTTATGGCATCTCCACTCACGACATCAACGCCCAAGAGTAAGTGCAGGTTCATGCATAAAGATATGTCATCTTAGTAGACAAATCTACATAGATAAACCATTGAACTGAGTTTCTATCACATCTCCAGATGTGGAGGGTAGATGCATCCATGATGGAGGCTAACTACCACACGTGTAGGTGCAGCATGATGGAGGCTAGCATACACGTGCGCGCGGGCGCTCGCGCACACACACACACACACACACACACACACACACACAAGGTAGCTGGTTGGGTTCATTGCACCACTTTGGATAGAAAGAATTAATATAAACAATCTGGCTGCAACTTACACACACAAGGTAGCTGGTTGGGCAAATTGCACCACTCCAAATAGAAAGAATTAATATAAACAATCTGGCTGCAACTTGAACAAAGCTATTGGTGCGTACTGACAATATGTATTTGCACACGATTCTTTTGAAAATGTACTGTCTTTTTGAGAGAGAGACTAATTTAGGTGACAAGGTTCAAATTTTGGATCTGCACCATGGCACACTAAGGCATTACCACTTGGGCTAAAGTCTGCTGCAATTTTAATGCTTCTTCTGATTAAATGCAAGGTCTTTTTTTGAATGTGTATTTTGAGCAAAGGTCAGGTGCCTGGGCCCTGAACACTAGAGTAAGTGTTCAGATCTTTTCCGGTAGAACTACGTCTCTGCTTTGTTCATTTGAGCACACTAGGTGCCTTAGAAATCTAGGGATTGGTATATTGAATATCTTTTTTCTTTCCTTTTGTATTGAAAACAAAATATATAACAAAAGGATGTTTCAGGTCTTGGCTGTAGCTTGATGTATTAACCTTCTAGACTCTTGTATGCCAGCGATGCCATTGTTGTGCTTTTATTTCTTCAACAAGCCTTGTGTTTTGACTTGAAATGTTTTATACAGTCAGCATGATGATGTTTTCATCCTTTGAACACTCGGTAGACTTTCTTTATCAACGTATTCTTCAAAGGCAAAAGAGTGATTGCTCCAAGGGTCTTCAATTAGGTGTTACATGTATTGCTGGTTATATGGCTGGAACAATTGGCACTGTAGTTTCAAATCCTGCAGACAATGTTGTGACATCTCTCTACAACAACAGGGCCCAGTCTTTGTCACAGGTTCTTTTAAACCCAACTTTTTTTTTGAGTAAGGTTTTTTCTTGTGTTTTACATGCTTTGTACATTGCTATTGACGTATGCACTTTCTGGGTAAGCTTTTCTGTTGTGTTGAAAAAGTTGAGAAAACCTAGAAGTTCACCTCAGTTTCCTTCTTTGCATATGCAAGGATTTGCTTTTTGTTCAAAGTAAGAGGTCACTGTGTGATATAGGGCTGAATTTTTTTGTGATCTTAATTACACTATTTCATCAATGCTATTGAAATTCTTTGTTCAATGTGTGAACTTAAAATTTTTGAGACAATGGAGGGATTAGAAAACAGAGGGGCACCATAGAAGTCAGAAGGACATTATTGGGTAGGCTGTACTCTTCATTGGTAAGTCCATCATTCTTAACTTTGGTCAAGGGTAGAGAATCACTATGGCCCTTTAAATAAGGATTTTAATGTGGGGGTGGATATAGTATCTGATGACAAGAATAGGGAGGAGTGGACTCCATGGAAGATGAAGCTGATGGCATAAGTTTTGGGCCGCCTGTCGCCACCTGGCCAATGCACGCCCGAGAGAAGGCCCAGCAAGAAGTGATGTACCACATGGTAGCAAGCAGAACCTGGTTGGCCACAACCACTCGGCCAGCCAGAGATAAACGAGCGGTACTCCAATACAGAAGCTTCTTCTGAATGCTCAGAAGAAGGGGGGCTATCTGCTGCTCCGGAGATATGTCAATGCCCACATAGCATCCCAAATAGCGCACTGTAGTGCCGGGGGGCAGCCACTGAAACCCATCAACTGGCCTCCAAGTCGGGGGGCTCACACCATCGTATTATAGCAATACCAGTCACAACCCCACCTACACGCGACTGGCGTCCAGGCTCATGCCAAAGATGGGAGATTTGCAGTAGCATATCAGCCTAGCACATTTGGCATGCTATAAATGCAGCGAGGCCATCGAGGCCATCCAGGGTACCCACACTCCGCCGGTTGAGACCATCAGGAGCATATGGCTTCATATCATTCACACCCTGCGCGGTTAGTGGGGGAAGTTACAAGGAGATTTTGACTGCATGCAGAAGCGGCGGGAGCTTTCTTAAGACTTTGGAGGTCTGGCCCTTTCCTCACAGATAGAGGCAGTGACCCAATTTGGCATTACAGACCACCTATGTGATTGTTTCCCCCCCCTCCCCCTGTATGAGATAATTCTCCTCAAAGAGCAGCCAGCCGGAGGAGAAGTGTCTCTTCCCTCTTATTATCATGTGATTCCCACCCTTAAATGAGGCGAGTCTGTATTTAGCCCTTTGTGGTTGTATCTAGCCCTCTATGGCTGTTTTTTCTTTAACTAATAGAAGGATCTTTTTCTTGGAAAAAAAAAATCTACTCACAAGGCTTATACCTATGGGAGGTTCACATTATTTCCCCAATTTAACAAAGGCAGTGACCCATGCATGTCATCAACACCCAAGAGTAGTTGCAATATCTACTCACAAAGGCTTTCAGCAGTTAGGGTTAGGGTTTGGAGGTACTGCAAACAGAAACGTAGAGAGCAGAGAGAGAGAACATGACTCTTCTTGTATTCAGTTATGATAAAGTGAAGTACAATAGCCACATAATGAAGTGACCTAAAAGATGTGTTCACATGTCCGGCCATAAAGTGTGCCAGGTGGACCAAAACACTTATAAACTGTTATAAGTGAAACTAAGCTAAACAGGGGGAAAAAACCTCCACTAACTGAAGTAAAAAGTGCCCCAGTAATCTACTGATGATCACTAGCACTCCTCTGGGTGCATACACAGCATAAAACCCAACAAACCTCCTTGGAGTGATATGTGATCACTGTACATCATCCACCAAAAGGAAACAAGTTCAAAGCAGTGCGGAATGCTTCGAATTTCGGACGTGGTAATGCCTTGGTGAAGATGTCTGCCACATTCTGATCTGTAGGATAGTAGATCAGACTGATATCACCTGCCTGGAGTCTCTCCCGAACAAAATGATAGTGAATCTCAATGTGTTTCGTGCGAGCATGAAACACAGGATTCCTGGCCACAGCAATGGCACTCTGACTATCAGTATAGATAGGTGTAGGCTCCTCCACTGAAATATCCATATCAGTCATGAGACGACGCAGCCAAACACACTCAACAGTAGTAGTGTAGGCTGCTCTGTACTCTGCCTCACAAGACGAAGTGGCCACTGTGGTTTGTTTCTTGCTTAGCCAAGAAATGCATGAAGAGCCAAGAAAGAAACAATTTCCACTAGTGGAATGTCTGGTATCAAAATCACTAGCCCAATCTGAATCACTGTAAGCGTATAACTGCATGTCACCCCCCTTAGGATAAAGCAATCCAAGAGACAAGGTACCCTGCAAATATCGGAATACACGCTTCACAGCTTGCCAATGTGACAATCACGGGCTGTGCATGAATCTGCTCAACTGAGATACGACATACTGAATATCTGGCCGTGTAGTACACAAATAAATAAGACACCCAACAGCCTGAGCATATGTAGTGGCATCAAAAGGAATACTGTCATAATCATTCCGCCAAACTATTGGAACAACTGACTCCACTGGTGCTGTCTGTCACTCCACTGGGCACTTGGCATAGTTTCTAACCACTTCAAGGCCTAGTCTGTCTTCACAGTAAATTCCTTTCCATAAAGAAAAGGTTTCCACTGTTTCAAGGCTATGATAATCCCTAGCAACTCTTTGTTATATACATAATAATTTTTCTCTGCATCATTCAACTTTCTGCTGTAATACGCTACGGGTCTGCGTTCTTGTTGCAAAACTTCTCCTATGGCGAGATTATTGGCATCGGTGATCACCTCAAAAGGGTCATCCCATGATGGGAGTTTAGGAACTAGTGCTTCGGAAGCCGCCTTTTGCAAATTAAAGAAAGCCTCTAAAGCCTTACTTGTGAGACTGAAACTTCTTGTCTTCTAGTCTTCACTCCCTTGAGCAAATCTCTCAATGGTGCTGCAAGGTTATAAAACCGATCCATATGCGAGCTATGTACTTTGCACAAGCCCACGAAGGAACGTATCTCTTGGGCTATCTTTGGAACGTTCCAATCGAGAATAGCCTTTATCTTTTCAAGATTAAGGTGAATGTCGTTGGAACCCATCACATAGCCCAGGTACTGGACTTCTTGAACTCCAAATATGCTCTTCTTTGCTTTAATATATATAGTTTGTTGTCTCGCAAAGGCACAAGACCTTCTGCACATCTTTCACATGGTGTTATGCAGCGGCAGAAAAAATAAGAATGTCATCCAAAAAAATGAATAGAGATATACTGATGAGTACGACGAAGACTCGTGATATCATCTTGTTGAATGTCACCGGTGCATTGGTCGAACCAAAAGGCATGACCACAAACTCATTATGCACTTGTTTCGTTCGAAAGGTAGTCTTTGGGATATCGGCCTTGAAAATCTTGACTTGATGATAGCCACTTTTGAGGTTGATCTTGGTGAAGTGCCGAGCACCATCGAGCCTTTCAAGGATGTACTCTATCCTTGCCATGGGGAACTTATTCTTGATTGTCAACTTGTTCAAGGGTTGGTAATCCATACAGAGACGTGCGGTCTTATCCTTCTGTTGCACAAACAGAATCAGTACAACAAATGGAGAGGGATGAAGGCCTGATGAAACCAGACCTCATCAACTGTGCTAGTTGCGTCTCCAACTTAGCTTCTAACGCCTTGGAAAGACGATACGAAAACTTACTAGGGGGTAGGTACCAATTGGGTTTTGGTGGAAGATCATCCCTTAACATGATGTCTTGAAGCTGTTGGAGGAGGCCGATCATCTGGGGTTCTAATGGAGTCGCGGTTGATGTCGCTATTTGCCGTGGGCGGACATAGATCATTGCACACTCAGCTCCCTTTGGAATAGCTCTACTGGCTTGAAGGTGGGAAATAAGTGGAATACATTGAATGCCCTGATCCCTGCGAATGATAGTAGGCTCAAGAAAACCTTCGACGATCGTGAAGGTGTCTTGTCTCCAATCAGGAATGGGCGTATACTGGCGGAACCATTGAATTCCCAGGGTCATGTCACACCTGAGAAAGGGCAAGACAATGAAGCCCCTCTGAAACTGGGCCTTCTGAACTGTGAAGGCAAACTGTTGAGCTTTCTGGGAAATATGAGTCTGTAGGCCGGGAGTGAACCCGTCCAGGTCCAAATGTTACGGCACAAGGGCACATTTCATCTTGGTTGCCAACTGCGGAGAGGGCATCTTCTAAACTGCCCATTTCGAAGAGGACAACAAACTGTTGTCCCTTCGTTGTGCCATAAGCTCTGATAAAACCTATTTGATGCTCCTCAACTCTGCCCTCCTGCTTATCATCGAATACCACTGCGGATACCGCATTCAAAACAGGCAAAAGTTGAACAACATTGGTGGTTGAGGGAGTGGTACAGCTGTGGCGGTAGTCACTGTAGAGGGTGGTTGTTTGCTTTTTTCCGCTTGCCATTTGGTACAATCCTTCTTGGCATGTCTTGCGTGGTGGCGGAAAAAACAACGGTTCTCTTTGAAGTACCGTTTCTTCTCATCTGACTGTAAGAATCCTCCAGTAAGGCCCTCCTTGATCTTTTCTTCAGGGCTGTTCTTAGGTCCATCTTGTCGCTCCTTCCCACTAAAAGAGCTATTCTGGCTCTTCATCTTTTGATCCTTGTTGTTGGGAGCCCCCTTGCTTGTTTGCTGGTTAGACGTTTGGTTTTGTTGGGTGGTCTGCGTCTGCTTTGCTGCTAAGGTTTGGGGGTGACTGGAGAGGTATTGGGCTTGCCTCCATTGAGCATCATCTCATGATTCTGCGCAAGAGTCAAAGCCCTGTCATAAGTCTGGGGTTCAAAATTTCGAACGGGGAACTGCATGTTTGGATCCAATCCCCGAATGAACTGCTTGAGCTTCTCCTCCTCGGACTTCCCCAACTGTTGAGCTTATGTGATCACCTCGCACACGGAAACGGTTTTGGGTCAGTTTGTAGAACTTATTTTCAAGATTTGTCGTGTATTGTGGACGTAGAAACCTAGTCTTCAAATCAGGCACAAAAGTGTCCTTGGCAACCTTGGCCTAGCAGGAGATACCTAAAGAATAAAGTTCCTCAATGGAACAATGGTGTCTATGGATGACTGAAAAGGAAGAGTGAGACCGTGGGCACGCTCTGGTTAGGTGTTCCATCTGTCTGCAAATGAAGCACTGCCTGGGGAGACCTAAATACTCCATGCGCTGCAGAATCGGCCCCTCCTGAAGGTGGCTGGGCAGCGATGATGACCTGCTGGAGCAGGGAGGCAATGCATACTTTGATGGAGGGAATCCCAGCTGTCCTGGCGACCACACATTTACTTTTGTTGAGGGAGGATGATGTAACATGTACATGGCATCAACAATATGTGTTCATTCTTTCACAAATCAAACTGGTGAACGGTTCCCTAAAGTTGTTTGACAACAATACAATGTTTTTAGTAGTAAGTAATGGTTATTTGGTCCACTCTAGATTACAGAAATTTCAAGGTTTAAGAGTTGTTTTGAATAAAAGAAAACAAGAAGGGTGGTTTGAACCTTTTTTCCCCCTGATCGTGAAAAATTTTCGAGTATTCATTCAATGCAGTGTGAATTGACACAGGTGCTGCCTTATGTTTGTGCATGTCAATGCAGTGATACTCTATTTTTTTGTCTTGTAACAGGCTATAAGGAGCATTGGTTTCCCTGGACTTTTCACCAGAAGTTTACCTATACGTATGATGTTGGTGGGTCCAGTGGTGACAATGCAGTGGTTTGCATATGATTCAATCAAGGTTCTCATTGGCTTGTAAGTTCATTGAGTGGGTTAATAGAACATCTCCGTTTCTTTTATATTTTGTGGCCTCTGCACTGACTGTCATTGTTTCACTTTTTGCTTACAGGCCTACAAGTGGTGGTGTGGAACAATGCATTTCTAGTGCTGTGAAGGCAGGCATTGCATGTGCTGGAGAGGGAGACACATCTAGTGCTGTGGAGACCGCCATGACATGATCATGTTTTTTGGAAGACTTACATACTAATGGCTCTGTAATCTGGGGCTCAGGAGGCTGTTTACATCGGAAGCTTTTGGATTCTTTGCTTTTGCTCACATAAATGAGCAATGCTGAGCTACCTGGGGGCATAATGGTTTTGGAACTGAGCGAAGGAGCACAATTACATGGCCCCAGGAACACAGCTTACCAGACATACTGTGAATCCTTCCAGATCTGGGCAGTATCACATACAGCTAAATCAATGTACAAAAAAACAATTGTGGGGGCCTAAGACTAAAGAAGACAGGAAGGCCTTACCCAAAATGTCAAGAAAACATTGTATGCCTTCACTTTGTACAGTCTATATGTAAGAAGGGAATGTTTCCCTTGCACGAGAAGGAATATATTTCCCTCGTGTTTCTCTTTTTATTTAACTACTTGAATTCTAAGCGTATTCCTATTATTTCAATTTAATTATTAAAACTCCACTGATTCCAGCCTAACCCCATCCGGCCCATGGGTTAGCCACCACCCAACCACTGGAATCGGTATAACCTGACAATTGCTAACTCACCCATAATTGAATGTCTTTCTTAACTTTTGCTTTCAAATATAGATACGCACACATCCTCTTTAAAACTTTAACATATAAAATAATCCATTGACAAACAGTTATTGGATACAAATGTCATAACTCAAATATTTCATCCAGTCCCTTGTTTCTCAAAAAACAGTATCACTTTGGACTCTGCGTTTTGAGACCAACTGGTCAGTAACGAAATCAGTAACAGATTACAATAATCATTTCGTCCATCATACATATCTTTCACGACATACGTATGGGTGTCATAGGCATCGCAAGCCCGTGCATCTCCTTAGGTGTCCTGGCACTCACTCAGGGACCGCTTCGTCGGTCCTCGCCCATCGTACCGGAAGCACACCATTTTTCAACCATACCAAGGTTGGTCAAGACTAAGGCAGGCTTTGTCGCATGAGCCGTCCTTTGAACACTCCCCGTCAGCTGATGCAACCAAACTTCTCTTAGAAAAATATATACCAAATGCTCCCTCCAGCATTTTGACGAAAAACAGTCCTTTAAGAAAGCAGGGTTTCTATGCAAGTTTTCAGTTGAGGGGGTGGTCTCTGTTGAGCTCTAGGCCTTTGGCGGGCCTTGCTTGTTTAAGGATGTCTAGAGGCATATGATTGCAGTGAGAGAGAGCGGTTGTAATACCATCAGGCTCCGACTAGCAACATTATCATAGGTCAACTAATAGTCAGCTTTACAGCTTTCACGCTTTGTTTGTAATATTAGGTTCATGTTCAGATTTTAAGGATGTTGCTATGCATTTTTTACCTTAGTACACATGTAGATTGTATCATTGTTGGTCTTGGTTTAAGAGCCATATTTGTGTATGGGAGGTTCTTGTGGCATTTTGTTCCTTTTTCAAAGAGACGGTTCTTATGTTTTCCCTGTTGGTGCTTTCACCTCCTTGTGAGCAAAAGGTTCTTGTGGCTACCTTCGTTTGAGTTTTACCATTATGTGTTTATATAAACTTGTGGTAAGTGATGATGTTAAGGCTTTCAATTACAGCTCGTCTAGTGTTGAGGGAGTCTAGAGGATATGTGTCCTAGGTGGAAGATTAGGTGTCTAGTCTTTGTTAAGGATATGCACATCCTTTCACATCCCTGAATATAAATCCACACCTTTCTTTTTCATATGTCCACAACTTACATTAGCAGGATGGAAAAATTGTGGCTATCCTCCTCTCCATCAAGTGGGTTCTTTATAATCGATCACTTTTACATCTAGCAAGAGTTTATATGAGTATATGAATTTGTTGATTGTTCCCAATCAAGAACATCAAATTATGGATGAATCTGTTGCGGTGCAGTAGAGTATTAGTGATAATATATCTAAAGTGGTGCACATCCTTTCACATACCTGAAGATAAATCCAAAGCTTTCTCTGTCATATTTTCACAACTTCCTTTAGCAGGATGGGAAAATTGTGGCTATCCCCTCTCGAGTGAGTTCTCTATAAACGATCACTTTCATTTTCATTTGTAGAGTGCTCCCAAACAAGAACTTCAAATCATGGATGAATCTGTTGCGTGGCTTGTTGAGTGCTCCTAAACAAGAATTGCAAATCATGGATGAATCTGCTGCATGGCAATAGAGTACGAGTTGTTGGTGATAATACCACAAGCTATCCTAGAGAACGATTTCGTTTTCACGATTTCACCTTTTTGAATTTTTCTTAACGAGTTTTCTAACGAGATCAAAATCTAAACTATCCTTCACTTGAATAAACCAGATAGAAGGAAACTATCACTGATATAATTTGATCATCTGAGCAATTCAACGCTTTTTTTCTAATCAAGATTAGGCACAGCCGTTGATCCACTCAATCGAGAAATTTATCAGGGCATTAACTATCTACTCGAAGCCTAGCGTAATCTCAAGGTTTTTCAGTTTGATTATTAAAACTCCATGATTCTAGCCTAACCCCATCCGGCCCATGGGTTAGCCACCACCACCCTACCACTGGAATCGGTGGAACCAAACAAGTACTCACCCACCCATAAATTGAAATGCCTTTCTTAACTTTAGCTTTAGAAAACAGATACGCACACACTCCTCTTTAAAACTTTAATAAAAACAATCCATTGACAAATCTAAAGTGGTGTTGAAAGTATGAGTTGTCATAAACATACAAGCTTTTTAATACGATTAAGTAATGTTTTATTAAGACACTGCAATTTGTGAAAATTTTCTCTACAGGCTGTTGTTGTATAAAGTTTTCTAAGTAGGCACAGTTGTGTGGCTGCAAGCTTTCCCATTGAGTGAAAATCTCGTTTTTACCCTTGATTTTTCCTTAACTTTCATTCTCCATCGCATGTATAAGAAGCTTAGGTCAAGTTCACAGGCTTCGGCAAGAAGCTGCGAGCAGGTAGGTGTACGTTCGTAAGAACTATTCACTAAGGCCGAAACAAAAAGGCTCACATATCTGGGACAACCAATGGGTAGTAGTGAAGTGGAAAGTTGCAGCCTATTGGCCCAATGACTTGAGGCCAATACTTGGCAATGTCCACTTTTTGATAGCTTTGCTTCGAGGTAGGAAGCCTTAAACTCTAAACACACGACTTGAATAGTCAATTAAAAGACTTGAATTTTTATATTGGGCATTCATCCTTTACACAAGGAGTGTACTTGCCCATGCTGAGGAGGATATCACCTAGAGCCCGTCAAAGGGTAATGTTGGCCAGCCAAAAATGGTTGGACATGGATGGGTAGACCAGAAAAGGACCAATTAACACAAAGTCCCCTTTTTGAAAATAGGTTTTCATTGTCCCACTTTCTTGAGAGCATTTGCTGTTGAAAGGGTGTGTGACCAAGTTGCGAGTTTATTTTAAGCTTGGTTGACACCACTTGTCCATAGAATGGGCTAGCACTATGCCAGACCTTTGCAAGGTGGTACTAGCAATGCACAAGCTTCTGTCGAAAAAATTATGAACTTAGTTTTAGTGTGGCTTCACAAACATTTTTAAAGCCCTTTGAAAGGCATATTCGACTTTCTGTAAGAGAGAGCAAGCTCACGCCCATTCTCAACTCTACAAACAATGGTCAGATATGATTCATCGTATCTGTCCTCATTAATAATGTTTGCAACTTGAAGTCGGCCAAGTGGGTAGTTTCATTATATTTGAAGTGGGTTAAGTGGCTAGTGTAGCACTTCTTGGAGATGAGGTAGAAGAGAAAGTTCAATACTCAGCGGGGCTTGTTATCGTACATGATGGGTGAAGTAATGTTGTCAATCTTGACCGGGTTGTCACTCCAAATTTGCTTCTCTCATTTGCTTGGTGCGCAGACAACTCGGGGATCCTATATAGGCTAGACTCTTGGGAGCACCTATAAAAATTACCAATATTCATCCTTTGGGGCGTTGTTACTACTTACTAGGTTGAGTTTGACTTGCTAGCAGTGTCAAAGATAGAGTCATGTGGTTGAGTCCTATTGCATTACGTACAACCTAGGCCTTCTTTGCAAGGTGGCGACATGGCCTTGACCCCGCATCCAACCCATTGGCTGGCATTTCAAGCTTTCCCGTGACAATTTGCTTCCCAGGGCTCCAGAAGAAATACCTTCCTCTTCTCCCAGTGATTGGTGGAGCCATTAGGAGAGTGATCGAACCCTCCCTACTGCTGCTTCAACCCTCACACGGGCGATCGGGATTCCATCCCTTCGCATCTGTATTGCCTCGTTAGAGACAATGCCTCACATCATATCCCTTCCTTGCCTCTCAGGGGAGACCCCATTCTACAGAGAGTAGAGTACTCAGGCCTCCCAGGCCAATGCTTTATATGCAGGCAGATGGGACATCTCGCTAGAGCTTGTCCTCATCGCTAGTCCAAGAGACTACCTCTGGTGGTTCCCCACAGTCCCAGCTCAAATCATCCTTAGAGGGCCGAGAGAGATGCAGGCCCTCAGGCAATAGAACACCACAACCCGACTGTGGACAACTTTGCTGGAGAGTGATAGACGGTTGGCCTGTGCCAAGGCCGCCAACCGACTTCCAAAGTTGAGCGGTGTCGCCGAGCGTGCCAGACTGACAGTACAGGAGGATTCGATTCTACTAGAAAATCGTTTTGAGCATTTATCGCAACATCAACTCGTCAGCAATGGGTCCCCCCAATCACTGGGTCCCACCTCTAGAATCTTTGATTTGGAGCCCATTACCCTTTCGTGATTCTTCCTTAGGTTCTTAGATTCCAGCGAGGCCAATTGGTGCCATGGAGCCCTCAGCAAGCCCCTCACTGCAACCTCCCTCTCCAGTGGATCACTCCCAACTGCTCCCATCTCCCTCTTCCCAGTTTTCCTATCGCCATCCCCCTCTGCCTCCCCCCTTCTCCTTCTCCTTCTCCTTCTCATCCTTAATCCCTATCTTTGACACTTCTCACAGCAATCCCCCTTGCCCCATCCTCTTCTTCTGAGCCCATCCATCCGCCTCTCCTAAGCATTCCTGCCACCTTTTGGCTGTGCCTCATTTAGAGCGGAGGCCGACGGTGAGTTTCATCTATCGATTGATTCATCACCAGTAGAGATGACTATAGTTGCCTCCCAGTGTAAGCTCTCCCACTAGAGTTGCCACCGCGATGCCCCCCAAGGATCTCGAGACTGCCAGTGGATTATAGTTTCATTCAATGTCTCCCTATCAAAGGAACTGATATTTTTGAGGAGACAATGTCCCCTATTCAAATTTGTGTGGTGTTTCGTCATTCCAAGCCATCCACACCAGAGAGTGTCGCAATGATCTTCTCCTTTCCCTTGAGTGTAGCTGTCTGCACAGGGGATGGAGTGGGATTTGGAGTCGATAGCTACCGCTATCCAAGGGCAGGAAGTGGAGCTTTTGTCGCAACATCTTCACGATCTATGCATCATGGACGTAGTCATCCCGCTCTGGCCCCTGGCTCGGATGGAGCTGGGAGGCTCAAGCCATAGAGATTAGGATAGGGAGGTTTTGTCCTCTAGATTGGAGGTTCTGCTCTTTGTGTTCCTTCATATCTCAGTCGCAATATCCCTTCCCCCCTCTTATAGATACCTACATTACAATCGATGGAGTTCGGAGTATGCTTACTCTTGAGCTTGAATAGTGTGGCAACACATGGAGGTTAGGATCTGTGCCCACCTGGCATGCCTTCGTCCAAGTATGCTTACTCTTGAGCTCGAACATAGTGGAGACACATGGAGGTTAGGATCTGTGCCCACCTAGCATGCCTTCGTCCAAGGATTGATTATGACTACTCTCCATCGAAATCCATGCCCAAGACGCTTTGAGTGGAGGGCAGTTTTGATAGTTCTCCCCCATGGAGATTGATATGCGGAATGCCTCATGGAACATTCAAGGTTTGGGGGGGCCTTAGTGTTTTTAGAGACAAGGCATCCTTAGAGGAGATCTCCATAGAGTAGCAATTGAGGGACCCATCGACATTCTTTTCCTCTACGAGCATCATCTTTCCAAGGGACGTACCCATGCTGCAGGAAGGTTTTACCAAGCAAGTCACACTTTTTGGTCTCTTTTTTGGCCCCTTTTGGGCACAAGGGGGAGATCGTATTTTTGTTAGTGAGCATCTCTTTGCTAGTAGTGGTTGACTCAAGTGTCATAGTCATTGGGCGAGCTCAATGGGTTACCATTAGTCATTGGGTGAGCTCAATGGCTTCCTCAATGTTATGTGCCAAACATTGTTGCGTGCACGTGAGATACCTTTTGGAGAATAGTCCGTCAGTCCCTCCCTCAACTGACTTGTGGTACATGGATGGAGACTTCGAGTCAGCAGAGGGAAGACTCAGAGGAGGCACGGCTACAGTCTTAGGCTTAGAGTACTCTGCTTGGGAGGAATTGATCCTAGCACTTAAAGGACAGGACCCTTGGCGTTTGCTAGAGTTTGGGCGTAGCTTTGGGAGTTTGTGCTTCTCATGGTTTGACAGGAGGAGCACCGACACCAATCTCTCTTAGACTTGATAGATTCTATGTGGATCAGTGGGCTTACACTCTCGCGGGGGTATGATTGGTATCTTGGCGGGCACTACTTTCTTTGATCATGCTCCATTTATTTTGTCCCCCTGGAGAGGCAAGACAAGCACTTGAGCACTAGGATTCTGGATAGCCTCATAAAAACGGACTCTAAGATTTGCACAGCAGGATAGAGCAGATATGAGAGGGACTGGATTTTATTTTAGGTTTTGTCACACGCACCTTGGAAGTGGGCCTTGGAGAGATCAACAACTCACTGTACGAGATAGCAGCACAGAACAGATTAACGAGATTCCATGAGCCAGAGTGGAGCATTCAGCAGGTTCTTACTTCTCAAGAGAGTTCCCCAAATAGATTGTGGATTGAAAGTCACCTGGTTTTGCCGCTCACATAGAGATCAGATCCATAGAGGAGAAGAGGGTGGAGTACAAATAACATGCCAGAGCTTCCTTCTAGACCTAGCCAAAGATAGTCACTAGGATTTTCTTTGAGGTTGTTGGCTGTCATATGCAGAGAGATGATATTTGGCCCTGCAGGTTGCAAGGCCAGGATGGAGCTATCGTTTTTTAGACCCCCCCATGTGAGAGCCATTACTATGGATTTTATTAGATCCCTCCTCATGATGCCCCATTATCCCCACAGGTTGTGGATGTGCGAGAGAAGGTCTGGGCGGCACATGAGAGGTGGTTTTCCTTGCTCTTGGGACCACCTTATTGACTCCCTTCATAGGAGAGAAGCTGGCAGAGGCCTTGACGGCTCTTCCTAGGGGAAAATGCTAAGGGGCGGACATGCTTCTAGTTTCCTTTTTTCTCTTCCACTGGGATCTCATGGGATGCGGCCTTCAAGCAGCCTTCAATGAGATTATGACTACACGCACCATGCGAGAGAGGCTCTCAGAGTCCGATTTACTTGATTCCTAAGGAGGGTGGTGACAAATCAGACATTCAACAGTGGAGACCCATCACCCTTCTTGGGACTGCCTACAAGATTTTGGCCAAGGCCATCAACAACTAGAGACTTTAGCCTTTCCTCCAAAACTTGATCCATGACACTCACACATGTTTTGTTCAGAATCAGAGCATTCTGGTCATCTTCACTTTCTAGGAGGCAACAACTTCAACCAGGATGCGACAACAGGACCTCATTGTGCTTCTTATGGATTTTGAGAAAGCATATGATAGAGTTAACCGGGGCTCAAGGATTGTATCTCCCCGTCCATACTTAGGAGAATCTGCTGGACTTAGAGTTTGCAGATGACATAACAACATACTTATCCGGAGATGTGGGGAATCTCTAGAGTTTCACTAAGTTGATAGAGATCTTCTGTCAAGCATTAGGAGCGTATATCAACTGGCACAAGTGTGGTTTTTGGGTAGGCTCTCCATCCACCCCAACTTGGCAATCCAATTGACGCTTTCCCCATTGAATCACGAGGGGCACTCTAGTCCACTATCTTGGGTGTCAGGTGGGCATCAATATCTCCCCGGAGAGTAAGCACCTAGCCCCTCTTCTTCTAAGCATTCGGAAGAAGATTTTGTACTATAGTTCTATGAGGCTTTCCTTAGCTGGCCGAGTGGTGGTGGCAAACCAGGTCCTTCTTGCCATCGTGGTGTATATTACTTCTTGATGGACCTTCTCTCGAGCCTACATTGGTCAGGTACAATAGTTGATCCACAACTATTTGTGGGCTCGTAGCGTAGAGAGTGATCATTCAGTCGCAACACAGAGGGGCCATTCAAAGTCGTGCCCTGTTGGGAAAGTTGATTGTTAGAGGACCTCCAACGTGGTGAGGTTTGGAAGGACTTCCTCTTGGCCAGGATTTCAGCTAGTACGAGCCTAGGGGGCCCTTGGCCGCAAAGCACCAGATGGATCTTCAGAAAGATGTGGGCCCGTGGTTTTAGCCCAGCTTCTAAGGATAGATTTGTCGCTAGCCTACTCCGAGTCTGGGATCACCTTCGACCAGCCCTCTAGCAGTCAGTTTTGATAGCCTCGAAGGAGCGTCTTTGGCAACCCATGATCTGGAACCCTTGATCTATTTACACTAGCCACGTCACATGTTGGGGAATCTGCCTCATGTATCTCGAGGAGCATTGATGTAATCTAAAGATTAATACACATTTTGATGTAATCTAAAGATTAATAAAAATGCTAATACACATTTTGATATACTCTAAGCTTGAAATTTCCTATATATGAAAACAAGTAACTAATCTACATGCCATTAAAACAATAAATAAGCTATTATGAATAAAAAGAGAGAAAAAACACACCAAATCACACTTGCATATCACTAGCTTGCACCAAATTTATGCACATAATAGTAAAGAAATAGCAATGTTATCGCAAGAATAAACATTATATAGTAGTCATATGGAAGTCACATTACAATGGTCATAAATATTGTATAGTAGTCATATGAAAGTCATATAGTCATAAATGTTGTATAGTAGTCATATGAGTCCTAAAGCTAGTAGGACTACTTCTAATAGTTGAATAGCAATCTAACGCATGCTTTATGATAGTAATTAGTCATAAAGTAGGCACTAAATTGCCATTTGACTTTTAATAAACTATTAATAAACAATCAATAAAGCATGCATTTGCTTTGGTTGCTAATAGCCTATTAATAAGCATGCATATAAGATTGCTATATGTTTGATATGACTTCTAAAGAGAATGCATGTGAGGACTATATGTTTGCTATGACTACTTTTGAAAATGCATGATAGCTATAACAGTATAACGCACGCACTATAAAAGTCGAAGCACAAAATACTGCTATTAGAATGTTGTAAAAGTCAAGTAGTTATAAAGCAAGATTAATTGCTCTATAAAAGTAAAAAATAGGGAACCAATCATAGAGTATGCAAATGACCACCACCATGCATGAATATTATAAAAGGCAAAGCAGGAAAGAGAGTGTTATTAGACTACTACAAAGCAATCATGGAGCATACATAAGGATAAAATATTTTATTATTATATAGTAGTCATAGAGAGAATACATATGACAAGTATTTTATTATTATATAGCAATCATAGAGAGCATACATATGACAAGTATTTTACTATTATATATAGTAGTCATAATGTAGATATGATAAGACAATTATTTTTTTATTATATAGCATTCATAGAGGGAGCATAGATATGACAAGTATTTAATTATTATATAGCATTCATAACATAAACATGACTACTATTAAATGATATTTCATAGCAGCTATATCTATTACATATTAACCATGGACAACTTTGAGATAAGGAGAGGAGAGAAAAGAAAAATCCTCGAACATGGCAAACTGTCTTTTGGTATATTCCAGCCATACAAGTTCTTGATGAGCTAAAGAGTTTTATTATATGGTGGACTTGTATTCTTAACACTAGTTCTGTAATTGGACACTAAAGTGTCCTGAGGACACTTTAGTGTCCTGTTTCTCACCAAAACTTTGGAATTTTTTGGGGAACCTAGAAACAACATTTCTACACCTTGTTTCAACCATAGGTCAGTTAAAAGTCAAAAAATAAAGGGGATTTTTCATGATGTCAAAACACAAGCTATATTAAAAATTTGACAAAAAACTCTAACTTGAAATTTTCATTGAAATTTGAAGCTGTTTTGTCTCAAAAATCCCATAAAATGCCTATAACTTCTTGAATAAATCATGTTTTTCATGTTTGTAAAAGTCAATTGGTAGAACTTGGGGTTTCAAAACAACACAATCTCCTTTAGGTTCTAGTTCCTAAGCTACTTGTGAACTATAACAAAAATCTCATAATTACCAAGATGTTGAAAAAGAGAAAAATTTTGGTCTTCCAAAGGTACTTCCATAAAACTAGGATTATGTTAGTGCAAATTGGCAATTGAAAATGATTATATAGTTCAAAACCAAGTTAATACATATTTTTTGGGATCCCAAGCTCAAGTAAATCTTGCTACTTGAGCGTTATCTTAGTTTTTCAATCGTGCTACATTTTTTAAAATTTCTAAATAACCATGAAACAAAGGTTTTAGGTGCCTAAATTATGTTTGTACAATGTACCTTAGCGAAATTATTCTATACAGACAAAATGTTGTAAGTTTACTAAGGAATGTAATGCGTATGACTCAAGAATCTAAATCTAGATTTTTTGTTATGTGCAGCTTTGACATTTTGAAACAATTAATATTTGTAGCTTACTAAGGGGCTTTTACATATAACTTTAAGATCTCAATGGATAGAGTAAGCATTGTATCACCTTAAAAAACTTGCACACACATTAAAACCATGTATTGGTTTGGATACAAATGGATGCTAAAAAGTGGTGTATCAAACACACACAACTTCATACTATTTTAGACACTCTCAATCGAATTTTATTTCATGTGAAACTTGGCAAAATCTTTGATACAAATATGAAATAATTACTTGAAATTTTTCACGGGGCTTAGTGATTTTTTTCTCTAAGCTTATAAGGCAGTTTTCTCAAACCTGAGTTGCAGTCTCATGCAAGTCCTATTTATGGATGTAATTCCTTATCGTGCCAGCATCCAAATTGCAAGGTTACATTTTTTAAAGACACACTAAGTCACATATTCAAGAGAGATTTTGAATATGTCTTTCCTAGCGCAAGTAGCATTTTATTTGCATCGACACTTAAGTGTCCTTTTTTGGGTGAATTCAACGATGCCGATCATCTGACCCTGCCTATAGTAGCTCTCTCTCTCTCCCCCCGCAACTGAAAAAACCTGAGACATTAAAAATAAAACTGGAAAAGTGGAATAAAGAAGCATACGATCCCAACAAGAGGCCGTCAACATGCCTGCAAGCAAGAAGAAACTAGCGCAAGACTCACATGATGAAAAAAGCCTGCGGCCTGCCTCCGTGGAGGGTGGTGATATCATGCGTCCTCGAAGTATATTTATTTCAGCATCACGGGCAGAGCAGCCAAAGGCGAAGCGAAAGAGGACAGGAATCGTCTACCGGTTATGGTAGCGACACGATACAGCGACAGGGGCCGGCACCCCATCTAAAAAGCAAGCACGCTAGGGCTACGGTATTAGGGTTAGGGTTTGCCGGCCCCGGATCTGTTCACAAGCGCGTGGCGGACAATCCATTTGTACGCCCTTCTCCAATGATATGCATGCGTGCGAGCGCTCGCTTGTGTGTGTGTGTGTGTGTGAGAGAGAGAGAGAGAGAGAGAGGGTGTGTACATGTGTGTGTGTGAGAGAGAGAGAGAGAGAGAGTTTCAACATTTGAGAGAGAGTGTGGGAGGGAGAGGATCATGTGCATGTGTGTGTGTGTGTGTGAGATTGAGAGAGATGGGCGTAGGCGTAGGAGTGAGAGAGAGTGAAAGAGAGAGAGAGAGAGATGGCTATAGAGAGGGAACCGATTCTTTTTTGAAACTTTCGTCGCCATAGCAACGCGTGGGTCCAATACTAGTAGCCATTATACAATAGCATGATTGCTTTTTTACATGATTGATATAATTGCATGCATGACTTCTAATAGCAATTCAAATGGAAGCTTTAGATTGCTATTAGTATTGCTACACAGCAGCCATGTATAGAAGTCATGTAGTAGCCATGTGAACTTTGCATTACAATCATATTATTGCTACATATAGTAGTCATGTATGGCAATCATGTAGCAACCATGTGAACTGTGCATTGCAACCAGATATATGATTGCTATTTAGTAGTCTTAAAAAACACTTTAGATCGCTATATAACATTTGACTATATAGTATTAAAGTTTGGATGGACCAATAAATCCGTTCTCAAAAAATTGTGGCACCTCCTTGTTTGGTGGTGCAGCTTTATATACTTTGTGATGTAAGAGGATAAGTCATAAAAGAGCTTTACTTTTTTGACTTTGCATGGTTTTGGTGTAAGTAAAAACTAAATTTATCATGTGGGGATTGACTCCAAGGCAGCTCAATCCATACATCTCTAAGGCCGCTCAATCCATACACCTCTAAAAACTTGTTTTGCATGGCAAAGATGCGGCTACATGCCATAGACATAAGGGAAGCATTATTGATGGATTATTATTTCCTCGATATCTTTCACTATTGGAAGGTTGTAATAATGATGAGATTGGAATAAGCAGGGGGAAGGCTACACAGACACACACACACACACACACACAAATTGTATTGAGCTCTGGGATTGCACATAGCACTGTGGGAGATCATAGTAGTTACTTCCTCATCGATTGTATAGATAGATTGTCATCTTGAATTGTATAGACTGCCTGAATTTGTTTCCATAACCGACGATATTATTGCTTTGTAAATGGCTTAACTCGTTGGGTACCTTCACCCCTGCCAAATGTCCAAACATATCTCTGTCAAACCAAAGACATACCATTGCCATGTTGTCCATGCTAAAGTGTTCTTGTGAACGTGCTAAATGATTTGAGTGCTAATGCGGATTACTCCACTAGAATTTTTGAGCGACATATAAAATGACAATGCTATGTTTTCTCATAGGCAAATATGCATTGACAACCGACTACCAACAATCTTGCATACGAGAGTGGAGACTTCTAAGGATGCAATTGTCAAAGGGAGGAGCTAGAGATCCACTTCAGAGAAGGATTAGTAGGGGGCGACGGCCTCGTTTGGGGATGTGGAGCAGCTTCCATGGAGTCCTCTTGAGGGGTGTAGATCAAAAGAGGCAGAAGCTTGCCAAAGGATAAAATTCCCTAGAACTAGAAAAAATTGCCAGATGAGAATGGAGGGGATGAGTCAAGGTGGAGAGTTGGAGCCACCGAAGGGAGGCGGGAGAGGGACTGGAGACGCTACACGAGGGAAGTGTGGGAGGGGGGAGGGTGGGGGGCTACGATTTGGAGTGAGGGGGCGTAGGCGAGACAAAGGGAGGGCTACGAGTTGGAGTGAGGGGGCGTAGGCGAGACAAAGGGGGGGCAGTGCATGAGAGAGAGGGGGTGAAGGCAAGGGCAACATGAGAGGGGGTGTAGGCAGGGGCAGAGCGAAGGGTGCAGAGGAGGCTGAGGCTGAGGGAGGGGCGGCAGCGTGTGAGAGAGAGGGGGAAGAGGTGGGGGAAGTGAGAGTGAGGCGGTGCAGGCAGGTGGGCAGAGTGAGAGGCGGTGCAGTCAAGGGGTGCATAATGCTTAAGTGATTTAGCCTTTCACCACAGGATGGAAACAACCTTTCCATGATAAGCCTAGGTTGAAAGTCATGAGGCTCTAAGAGTCATAATGACTATTGTTAAAGATATCAAAAGGTGTCAAAAGGTCAAAAAGGTATAATGATAGTCCATGAGCCCCCTTTTATACTTGAGTCCATGACCAAAGTCCAAAACCTAATCTGAAGTTGTTGCTTCATTACAAAACATCCCCTCCTATAATGATTTCGTCCTCGAAATCAAACGGTGGTTGTACACCAAGAAAAGACATATACAAGTGGCTATGTACAGAAGCCAAAAATCACATCCTTGACTAAATGTCGATGTAGCGGAAGACCCATATATGAATCAAATGACCCCCAGGGTCAAATGGAAAGGATGAAAGACTCCCGTTGGGATGATGAGGCTATCTGCTACATAATGTCCACCCTTTAGTTGTACGGGTACGCCAGAACGCTAGTGTGCCATCCTAGTGAATTGGTATCGTGGTGGGTGGTCCCCGACATTAAATATTGGTTACCTAGTGTTATTGGCATAGCTTGATGGATGTATGTTGTTAAAATTGTAACAAGTAATGCCATGCTTGACAACTGTATTGTGGTCAAGTAAAACAAGTGGATGATGCTAGATAGCTGCACACGGTCGAAGCGTAACAAGTGGTTTATACAATTGGTGTGCCATGCTAATTGAAAGTGTAACAAGTGGCAATACACACCATGCTAGATGATGTGTATAGTGATACTCTCATCGTAGTGAAACAAGTGGCAAGTGTGTGTTGTGTTTGTATCTATCAACGTTTCATATTGGGATTAATTGTAGAGAAGGGTAATTAATTGAAACTACTAATGTGCTTACGTTTATGAGATAGGTGATGATTAGTGCACGTGTCGCACATGGAGGATCTTGTCTATATCAACTCGGAATATTATTATCTCATATTATTCTATTGGCCATGTACCAAAAGATTATACATATTATTTATGCACGCTTGTGCATGGCTTTGCCATATTGTTAGCATATATTTTAGAAGAGTTTTAATATTTACACTTAGTGTGTATACAAGCTCTAGTGTTTGAGCTATTTTTGTAAAAGTGAAAAAAAGCAAGCCCAATTTTGTAGGTACAACTATTGTTAGCTCCTTGGGGCTATTTATTAAATACAATTCTAAAAAATACTGATGTCGTGGAAGTGGAGCTACACGCATGAGGGGGGAGATTGCACCCAACCTTGTCTTGATGGTGATGTTGTTCTATCTCTCTTGTTTATGCTATGTTATGCTCTTTCATATCAATTTAATGCAAGTCTATGTTTTAATCTTGATGTATTTTCATTATTGTCAATTTATGGAATATTTAAATCTCCATGTACCAAAGATCCTGTATAACAGTGGTATCAGAGCACGACAAATTCAAGTATTGAATTTGGGTCATGGAGACTTGAAGAAAAATTGAGAAATTGATTTTTTCTGAAAGGTTATTGGCTTGGAGTAAATTTGAAGGCTTTTCAACAAATTCAAAATACTTGCACGGAAAGAGAGAATTTGCAAAAAGCCTTCAGCAAGGATACAAAGACTTTGGCTAAAGAGAAAGTTCATTCAAAAATCCAAGAGATAAAGAAGAGAAGGTGTGGAAGACCTTTGGGCAAAAGAAGGCATGGTTATGTGAATTTTGTGCACCATTGGATGAAGATTTGGATCAAGGGCAAGAAAGAAAGCCACCTTCATGCAAGAAAACCATCCATGGATTCCCAAAGCCACCCTTCTTTTCCCAAAACCACATTCCTCAATTCTAATTCTCTCCATAATCCATCCATATGGATGAAATCGGCTCATTGAGGTGATCCTTGGTCTAATTTCAGAATTGCTTAATCTACACTCAGCTCAATTTGTATAATGGAGGGCTCATATGAATCTTTCAAACCAAAGATTTTCCAATTATCCTCATGGGAAGAAGATTCTGTGCGTTGATTTCAAGAGGGAGAAATTATTTTTGGAATTTTATCAAATTATTTCAAATTGCTTTAAGCCAATTGTTAATTGCTATCTCTCTCTCTTCGCCTAGGCGACGGCGTCTGGTGGATGCTTTTTCTCTCCGAATCACGCTATGCACGGGTGGGCAGGTTTACTATGCGTAGACCGCCCGCCGCCGGCTATAAACTATGAAAAAAACAGTTTCTTATAATTTTTTTGAAAATCTTGAAGCATTAAATGTTAAACCTTGAAGGGTTATCTTTTAAGCTTTTAAAAGCTTAAAACTATTTTAAGCTTCTAAAGCTTATGTCTCTCACAAGCTTCAAAAAGCTTATTTCTTTTATCTTGAAAAAGCTTATTTCTTTTATCTTGAAAAAGCTTCCAAAAATCACAAGAAAGATAAAGAGAGAACCTTTCAAAATTACTCCTACTACAAGATAAATTCAGCCAAGTGATCAACTAGGTTTTCTTCTTCGATATTTTTTTCTGACTCTTTTGAAGACTCTTTCAACGAGTTATTACTTGGGTTTATTGTCAACATCAAGGCATTACTAGATTATTATTCTTTTTCTCGTGGATACTATCGACTTTGACCTGAGACGGAGCATTGAAAATAACAGCTTAGTTCATTTATTTTACCACAATTCATACTGTCCCAATATTTTTCTTTCTTTTCTTTAATCATAGCTACAAATCCACAACTTTCTACTATCCAAGGTCAGCTAAATGCCTTTCAAGCGCTAAGTTGGTCAGAAGAGGCAAAGACAAGACCTTGTGCGGAAATTTACTCGTAAGAAGTGAAGACGTGCATCTTCGGAATCAGATTCTTTGGATTCTGAGGAGGACCCTGTTCAAAGGACTATGCGAGCTACTCTCAAAGCTCAAGACTCTCGAAAGGGAAACAAGATCAATAAAAGGCTTTTACTATTCAAGATTATGATGGCAAGAAGGACGTTCGCACCATACTTGCTTGGCTCATTCAACTAGATGATTATTTTTCAGGGGAGAAATTCTCTCATCATAAGGATAAAATCAAATGTGCTACCAATCACTTGGTAAAAAATGCAACATTATGGTGGAACATCATTAGAACCAGCAGCGCAAACCAAAATCTTAGAAGAGATTAAAAAAACTTATCAAGAAAGATTTCCTACCTTCACAATACAGATCTAAGGCTCGTTAACGATGGTCTATATTCAGACAGCTTGACGAAGAGAATATATTAGCTTATGTGGATAGGTTTTGGCAAACCTTGTTATAAATATAGGTAATTGAGAAGATTCGCACCAAGGATTAAAGAAAAAATTTCATATTATGTGTTATATGCACATTATGTGTGCATATACACATTAGGCTTGTGAGCATGGGAGCATGGGAACAAGCTCTAGTGGAGCATGGGTTAGGACTAACCTTAAGGGTTAAGGTTAGGGTCAGGCATCCACCAAGGGTCACACATGGGAAATGGAGAGTCAAGAGTTACTTGAGGGCCCTCCTATATAATAGGGGCATGGGGCACACTCAAGGGAGGCCAAGGCTATGTTATTTAAAGGCTGGAGGCTATGGTCTCTTGATGTTATCTTGAGGCTAGGTTATGTTATGCTCTCTTGTGTAGAGGATCATAACTACTCACCTACTATTTCACACTATAGCTACATGCTATTGGATTGGAGTTATACCTCTTGATGGTATGGGACATCAAGGTAAAGGTATGATGTACTTCATTATAATTCATTTGTGCATCCCTTGGGCTCAGGGGTGGTCGGGTGGATGAGTTTAAGCTTGATTTATGCATGTTTATGCATAACAATTATCTAAAGAGATCTTAGGATTTTAATAGTGGTATCAGAGAAATCTCTAGTTAATTGTTGTTATTTTTTCTTTCTTATTGTAAATTTTTTGGCATTTTTAGAAGTAAATTTTAATATTTACTAAATAAAAATATTATTTTATTGATTTGTGTTGATGGTTTGCATGTGGATCATTGATATGGTGGTTGGAACACGTGTTACTACTATTCAATGGAGGAATTGACATTGCAGGGAAATTCCGTGAGTTTAATGCTATTTTTTTTAATTTTTTGTAGTTTAAAATAAGCATTAATGAAAATTTTTACAAAAATACCACATATTTTAGTGTGGATATTTTTGATAGAATAGATTTTCTAAATTTCTAGAATTTTAAAGAAAATTTTCCTAATTTTTTAGAAATGTTTTGAGTATTTTTATGGTTAAAAATTACATTTTTAATACATTTTTACGGGTTTTCCACGGATGTTCTATCCATTTTCTACCGATTTTCTGTTGAAATACAGTAGGGGCAGCATGTTGATGCATGGAATGCTCTCTCGTGTGCGTGGGACCCTCTTCATCTCTTAATTCTGAATTTTCTTTCTATTTTCCTCTCGCCCGTGTGATCGCCTCTTAGTAGGCATAATTTGATTAAATATTAATCATCATTAAACTTTAATTATGAATAATAGAAGGTTAATTAAATTCTTAATCAACCTCCTCTCTATTAACAGAGAAGGAGGGGGTGGAGAAGGAGGGATGGAATGGAGAAGAAGGAGAGGAGAGAGAGGAGAAGAGAGAGGGACTCCTTTCACCCTCTCCCTCCCAATTTGGTGCACGTGGGGGGGGGGGGGGGCTGCAGCGTTGCCTACGGGTGAAAATCCCCCCCGCCCCCCCCCCATAATACGTTTTTTTAAAAAGCTTAAAAACTAGGCTTATAAAAGTTTTTTTTTAAAAACCTTTTAAAATATATTAAAAAAGAGTTTTTTCAAAAAAAATCTTCTCAATGCTTTTCAAAAAAGCTTGAAAAAAAGGGAAAAAAGAGATGTTATCTGAGTTTTTTTTCACTGAATTTTTTTTTTCTGGAATCTCTTGGCTTTCCGCTTTCTCGAAACTTTTTGGCTTTCCGAATTCCGGAAAATCTTTTGACCTTTCGAATTCCGGAAACTTTTGACCTTTCACATTCCGTTTTTCTTTGTCTTTTCATTTTCCCGAAACTATTGGCTTTCCGTATTCCGGGAAAACCATTGGGATTCCAAAAATTTTTGACCGTTCGTATTCTAAATGCGTTCAAAAGTTTAAATTTTTTTTGAAAATTAGTGAAAAATTAGACAAAGGTTATTTTAAATTTTTGGAAAATGTGGGGTTGGTGTTTGGCATGTGGTGTTTCCATTCGGGCGCCCGTGACCATTCAAATTCCTTTAAAAATATATTTTTTGACCCAAAAAGTTAGAAAATCCATTAAAATTATAGATTTTCATTGGATTTGAGAATTGTCGGGCGGAATTGGAAATTTCATGAATGATGGGATTCTCAGGAAAAATTAGAAATTTTTTAGGAATTATTTTTAGAAATCCTAAAAATTAGTATTTTTAAAATATCAATGGTATTTTGGCAAATCTAATTGCTAAAAATTTTCTAAAAAAATATAGGTTTGGAATGCCATAAGATAGGTTTGGTGGAATTCAAAATTATCATATTTTGAGGCCCTATTAAATTAGAAAAAATTTGAAAAAAATCATGATAATTCTTTTTCTCGAGAATTCAATATTTTTGAGGGTTATTTAATATTGAAGTACGTTTTCACGTGTTGACATTAGATAGATGCCGGTTATTCGAATATTATTAATATATGATTATACCTCGTATTAGTAGATATTTTTGTTTGGATTAATTCTAAACGATGTCTTCATGATTTTTTTTACCATTGTTTAGCCATTCTTTTTGGACATGATCCTTAATTTTTTCAATGATGGCTAGAATCTACGTTCAAAGTGTGTCTCACCTTTGACACTTGTACATGATAATTTATTTTGTACTTGTTTAAGTGTGGTCTATGCTTAATTTCTTAAGCCTAAGACAAATTCTATCATGGGTTAGTTGATCGGTTTATTTTGGTAGATTTTATTGGAAGTTTTTCAAGTTTTATATGGACTCATCAGGTTCTGCCTAGATCACTTGTATCTAGGGGTTTTTTAATGAGTGCTACACACATGTGTTTCACTTGCTTACTTTGATCACTTGTATCTAGGGGTTTTTTAATGAGTGCTACACACATGTGTTTCACTTGCTTACTTTTTTGGAGTTTTGCTTGAGCAACAACACGCTCATATACTTCGGATTGATGAGTTGGCCACACCAATTTTAATGCTTCGTTTGGCATGATTAATGACCATTAGATGGCATGCATTGATTGTTATGATCAACTATGGTTTTTATGGATTCGAGGAGCTTTTATGCTTTTATCCATGGTTTTATTAGGATCTTTTGATCTTCTGGATAATATCATGTGCTTTGAAGGTAGCATTTGCCTTCATTTTTTGCACATAATTTTGGAGTATATTGCTTGTACTCTTGTACATATTCTAACTTGGATACCTAGTTACTTATGTATCTAGGTGAGTTAATTTTTTACCCTAGCTTTATCGTGTTTATTAGGTAGTTATCATTAGAAAGGTGCCAATAATTCAATTTCTTTTCTAATGATGTACTCGAAAAGAGTTATTCCTTGATGTGGTCTCAGGAATATAGAGACAGGTTTTAGTATGTGAAAGTCTAGGATAAGGCCATCTTATTCCTTTTATATAGGATTTTATTCATATTTCCTAGACGACATACTAGGGAGTTTCAAATTGGTAAGGTATGTATGGGTGGTATCATGGTGGTATGGGACGCTAGCGATCCCTCACATATATAATCTTATGGGATAATTTGGGCTCAAGATTGTTGCTTGGCTTACATCACTTAGCATGTTGACCTCAACATTCAAAGACAATCTCATTTTCTGAATTCACTAGAAGTTATAGTGTAGGCATTCTCTAGATAAACTACTTTTATTTATAGCCTGCATGTATTGATGAGTGTAATCTCGTCGACATTTTCACTTGTTAAAATCTCTTTCTTTAGAGTTCAATGAGTTTATCTTGTTGTGTTCGGAGTAAGAAAATTTGGATTTTTTCTTTTGTTGGCATTTCTTTCTCTAGTTTCGTACTTTAGGTGATTTATACAGTCAACCGATGGTTTACGGATGGACATATGTGACTTATCGAGATGTTAATGACTCTCTATGTTGATATGGGTAACTTGGGACGCCGATAACTCCATGAGCAGATGTAGGGTATATCGAGTCGCCCATGGATACTTGGTTCCTGCTGTTATAATGCCATGTTTTCCTACTTTATTTCGAATGGTCCACAACGAGGAAATTACTTTGAGTATGAATTCCTATGATCATCTGCTGTAGAGTCTGATGGGTAAACAAAGCGTATGAATCAGATTGTAGAGGATATGCTTCGTGCATATGTCTCTGAAAAAGCATCAAATTGGAAAAAATATCTTCCAATGATGGAATTTGCCTATAACAGTTCTAATCATATGGCTATTGGTTTTAGTCCATTCATGCTTATGTATGGTATCAACCCAGGGTAACTATTGATGTCGGTCTTAAGGACATCGAGCTTGATGCATCGAGGAATTTCTTGTCTGATATGCAGGAAATGCTGACCGAAGCTCGGGATTCTATTAGGAGTGCTCAGGGCACGGTTTTATGCTGATAGGGGACGCTTATCTCGGTCTTTTCAACCAGGAGCGTTAGTTTATTTTAATGTTCCTAAAGATTCTCAGACTTTGTCACAATAGGAGAATGCTCGAATTTATCTCCTAGATATTGTGGTCCATTTTGAGTTATATATCGGATTGGCACGGTTACATATGAACTAAAACTATCTCCAATTGTTAGAGTTCATATCCAGTCTTTCATATCGATAGATTGAAAGGGAAACTGGGAGGTGAAGATAACCCAGTTACTCCTCCTCAAGAACTTGTTGAAGTCCAAGATTTATCCTATGTTCCACATGAACCTGATAAGGTACTTGAATTCAGGGAAAGAAAACTTTTTAGTTGACTAATCCCTGAGGTTAAAATTAGGTGGAAAGATAGGGAAAGAGAGGATTCGACTTGGGAGTCAGTTGAGATTATTCAGCGCAGTTCTCCTTCTTTTCATTGCAAGAGTGCAATGTTTTGAGAGAGGGGAAGTACGTTATATGCACATTATGTGTGCATATACTAGGAGGCTAACCCACATTAGGCTTGTGAGCATGGGAGCATGGGAACAAGCTCTAGTGGAGCATGGGTTAGGACTAACCTTAAGGGTTAAGGTTAGTGTCACAGGCATCCAAGGGTCACACATGGGAAATGGAGAGTTAAGAGTCACTTGAGGACCCTCCTATATAATAGGGACATGGGGCACACTCAAGGGAGGCCAAGGCTATGTTATTTTAAAGGCTGGAGGCTATGGTCTCTTGAGGCTATGGTCTCTTGATGTTATCTTGAGGCTAGGTTATGTTATTTTAAAGGCTGGAGGCTATGGTCTCTTGATGTTATCTTGAGGCTAGGTTATGTTATGCTCTCTTGTGTAGAGGATCATAACTACTCACCTACCATTTCACACTATAGCTACATGCTATTGGATTGGAGTTATATCTCTTGATGGTATGGGACATCAAGGTAAAGGTATGATGTTCTTCATTATAATTCATGTGTGCATCCCTTGGGCTCTTAGGGTTTTAACATTAGGTTTGGAACCTACAATATTCAATCAAAGGTGAATATGTTTCGACCACATTCCCTTAGCTTGTCGGCTATTTCTTTAGCCTTGAATTGTGAAAAGAAAAATGGTTTCCCTAAGAAACCAATGACACCCCAAACCTCGACATCAACATTTTTGAAGCCTAAAACCTCTCTAAAATCACTTGATACATCTCTTAAAATGACCATAACACATGTATTGACATCAAGGTAGACGTTTCATAAAGAGCTAATAAACATAATTCAAAAGTATACATTGCTAAAGATTTGACTTGGGTTGAAGAAGAGGAGCTCATTGCTCTCCTCAAGGAATTTAAGGATTGTTTCGCCTGGAATTACAAGGAGATGAAGGGGGTACCGTCTGAGGTGGTACAAAATACGATTCCAATCATGGAAGGTTTGAGACCAACCAGGCAGAAACCATACCAGATGAATCCTAAGTATGTAGTAATTATAAAGGAGGAAATTCACAAACTCATTGTTGCGGACTTCATCTATGAGATCGAACATACAGATTGGTTGTCAAGCAATCCTGATAGTGCCAAAAAAGAATGGGAAGCTTAGGGTATGTTTTGATCTTAAAAAGGTTAATGTAGCCACACTAGGAAAGACCATTATCCGTTGCCTTATACAGAACACGTTTTGGAAAGAGTGGGAGAGAAGCTTATAGCTTCTTGGATGGATTCTTCGGCTACAATCAGGTGTCCATAGCACCACAGGATCAACACAAGACAGCTTTCAACACAATGTGGGGGACATTTTGCATACAAGGTTATGTCGTTCGGCCTCACAAAACGCCCCAGTAACCTTTCAATGATTAATGTGCACAGCCTTCAAGGACTACTTACAAAAGTGGTTGGAGGTATTCATTGACGATCTATGTGCACACTCTCGATGGGTGGACCATCTGGCCTGCTTGAGGAAAGTGTTCGAGCAGTGTGTCGACTATATCGTATATCACTAAACCCCTTGAAGTGTCAGTTTTGGGTCAAGCATGGCATGATATTGGGACACACTGTCTCAAAGAATGGTATATCCATGGATGATAGCAAGGTCAAGCTGATATTGGAGCTGCCACCACCTACCAACTACAAGGGGGTGCAAAGATTTATGGGTCATGTGGGGTATTATCGCCGCTTCATAATTTTTTATGCTGAAATAGCCAGACCCTTGTACAAGCTCCTTGTTGCCTTTGAGTGGGACCGAGGAGTGTCAGGAAGAAGCATATGATCGACTGAAGCAAGCATTGGCAAGCGCGCCAATTCTACGACCCCCCAACTGGGACCTCATATTTCACGTGCACATTGATGCATAAAATTTTGCTATTGGTTGTGTACAGCCTAGTGAGTTTAAACTGGACTATCCAGTTTGCTTTGCTAGTCATCGTCAGCTGAATGATGCAAAGGTGAATTAAACCACCACAGAGAGAGAAGGATTGGCCATGGTTTACACCATCAAGAAATATCGATATTACCTCTTGCCCAACAAATTCATATTTTTTGTGGACCATTAAGCCTTACTATACCTAGTAAAAATAAACCTTGCACCACGGGGAGAATCACATGATGGTTACTATTGTTATTGGAATTTGACTTTACAGTTACAGTAAGGAAGGAAACACAACATGTGTTGTTGGCTGACCACATGTCAAGAATTCCAAATGAGAAACCAGCAAAACTAGTGTTGATGATGACCTTCGTGATGCTTGTTTATTTAAGTTGGATATGGTACCCATATGGAGTCAAGAAATCTCAGAGTATCTAGCTTATGGTTTTCTGCATACCTATGAACAAAGATAAAATGTGGCGGCTTATCAAGCTGGCTGCACCTTATCAGCTGATTGCAGACGAACTATATAAGCTAGGAAAAGATAATGTGCTCAAAAGATGTGTTAGAGAGGATGAGTTCATCACCATATTGGAAGAAGCTCATTCAAGGATACCAAGCGGGCATTTTGTTGGAGAAATGAGGATCATGTTTGCTAATCCAAAATGGGATTAACAATGTGCACAAGTCATTTTATGTAACAAGGCCCACTAACAATTTTATGTAACAAGGCCCACTAACAATTTTATTTGGGCAAAGGTTTTTATATGTACAAACCTTAGGGATTTTGGTATGATTAAAAATATGTAAAGAAATACTCCAAAAGTGAGAAAAGTAAGTCCAATTTGTACGCTCATCTATTCTTAGCTCCTTGGGCTATTTTTATGAATAAAATTCTCTGAATACCCATGTCATAGAAGTGGAACTACACGGCATGGGGGGGGGGGAGATCGCACCCAATCTTGTCTTGATGGTGACGTTAGTTTATTTCATTTGCTTTGTGTTATGTTATGTTATTTGATTTCAATTTAATTCAAGCCTTTGTTTTAATTTTGTCTTGATGGTGACGTTAGTTTATTTCATTTGCTTTGTGTTATGTTATGTTATTTGATTTCAATTTAATTCAAGCCTTTGTTTTAATTTTTGATGTATTTTATGAGTTTTTAATTATTTCTTCAAGAAGTACAAAAGGGTCATGTGATAGTGGTATCAGAGCTTTGATTGAATTTAAAATTCTTGAAGCGGTTAAAGACTTGTGGACAAAGAGGTGAAAGAGACAAAGTCACATGTGATTTTGGTAAATTTTTTTAAAATTTAAATTA